>NC_053490.1:142914632-143214632 GCF_905171775.1 Rana temporaria
GACATGGAGACGAGTGAGGGGAAGATGGCTCCCACCCGTCTCCATATCATTGCAGGGCGGAAGTGACGTCAAAACGTCACTTCCACCCATAGCTCTTAAAGGGATTTTTTTTTTTTTTTTAAATGACATTAAATAAAAAAAAAAATATTGCATTTTAGTGTAAATATGAGATCTGAGGTCTTTTTGACCCCAGATCTCATACTTAAGAGGTCATGTCATGCTTTTTTTCTATTACAAGGGATGTTTATATTCCTTGTAATAGGAAAAAAAGTGACCCAATTTTTTTTTAAAGAACATTAAAAATAAAAAATTAAAGGTAAAATATTTAAGATTTTTTTGTCGCCATTCCACGAGCGGGCGCAACTTTGAAGCATGACATGTTGGGTATCAATTTACTCGGCGTAACATTATCTTTCACAATATAAAAAAAATTGGACTAACTTTACTGTTGTCTTATTTTCTACTTAAAAAACTTTTTTTTTCCAAAAAAAGTACACTTGTAAGACTGCTACGCAAATATGGTGTGACAAAGTATTGCAACGACCGCCATTTTATTCTCTAGGGTGTTATAAAAAAATATATAATGTTTGGGGGTTCTATGTAATTTTCTAGCAACATTTTTTTTTAACTATACTTACCTAGGTGGATGCAGCATCGGTCCAAGATCGCTTGACTCCCAGATCTCCGCGAGATCTGCCCCTCCAGTGCTCACTGGAGCACTGGGTTGTGGAGAGTATGGGAGCGGCTGGCTTAGGCTCTTAGCAGCTTGCTGAGAGGCTGAGCCAGGTGCCGGTCCAGCCATGTGGGCGGATCCCGGGCCATACGGTCACAATCTTTCACAAGCCTGCACCAGCTCCGTGAAGTCAGACGATAGCAGGCTTTAGCTCACTGCCTGCTGAAAATGGGTCACAGGAGTGCAGAACGAACTTCACTTCTGTGATCCACAGAAGTACAGCCTAACGAGCCTTGGCTGTACTTCTCCTTTAAAGTGATAGCGCACATATTTGTATTTGTAAGTTTAGATAACCAGTTTGTTTTCTCTGTCTTAACCATTTGAGACCCGCGCTGTAGACAAAAGACGTCTACAACGCGGTTCTCAAGTGGCGGGTGGACGTCCCTGGACGTCCTGTTGTTTGCATTCCCCGTGCGCGCCGCTGGGGGCGCGCAGTGGGGAAACACTTTGCCCGGCGCATCTCTGGGAAGCTGATGCGCGTGCCTGGCAGCCGCGATGTCCGCCAGGTACCCGCGATCGGCGGTGACAGCAGGGACGTGGAGCTCTGTGTGTAAACACAGAGCTCCACGTCCTGTCAGGGAGAGAGGAGACCGATGCTGTGTCCCTTGTACATAGGGACACAGCATCGGTCACCTCCCCCAGTCAGTCCCCCTCCACACACAGTTAGAACACACCCAGGGAATACATTTAACACCTTTCTCACCCCCTAGTGTTAACCCCTTCCCTGCCAGTCACATTTATACAGTAATTAGTGCATTTTTATAGCACTGATCGCTGTATAAATGTGAATGGTCCCAAAATTGTGTCAAAAGTGTCCGATATGTCCGCCGCAATATCGCAGGCCTGACAAAAAAAAACGCAGATCGCCGCCATTACTAGAAAAAAAATAAAAATAAAAAAAAATCATAAATCTATCCCCTATTTTGTTGGCCCCTTTAACTTTTGCGCAAACCAATCAATATATGCTTATTGCAATTTTTTTTAACAAACATATGTAGAAGAATACGTTTTGGCCTAAACCGAGGAAAAATATATTTAAAAAAAAAAATGGGGATATTATTAGAACAGAAAGTAAAAAATTGTGTCTTTTTTTGTGTATATATAGCGCAAAAAATAAAAACTGCAGAGGTGATCAAATACCACCAAAAAAAAGCTCTATTTGTGGGGAAAAAACGATAAAAATATAATTTGGGTACAGTGTTGTATGACCGCGCAATTGTCATTCAAAATGCGTCAGGGCTGAAAGCTGAAAATTGGTCTGGGCACGAAGGGGGTTTAAGTGCCCAGTAATTAAGTGGTTAAAGGAAACGCATACTGAAGAAAATACATAGGCTACTATTATTGACCTCTCCTTCAAAAACGTTTTAGCTGCCTGGCTGCTATATTGTTTATATGGCTTTAATAGATTCTGAGTCACTTATCCAGTGCATGTGATGTGTCCACTGAATTTGCTTTAATTTCACTTGCTGCATAATTGTAACTTAATCAGTGAATCAGAAAGTATTAAACACAGGGACAGTCAAGAAACTAGAAATTGTTTAGAAGGAAGGCAGCCATGGACTTCACACTTCTTTTTGCATAGATTGATTTTCTGTGAACAAAAAGCATTGCATAATTCAAAACTGGATAAATAAATCTCCAACTACAGTAAAACCTTGGTTTGAGAGTAATTTGGTTTGAGAGATTTTTGCAAGACAAGCACAATGTTTTAATACATTTTGACTTGATATACAAGCGATGTCTTGATATACAAGAAGTGTCATGTCACAGATGAGTATAAAAGAGAAGAGAGGCGCCTCTAAGTGTAGTAATATGGTTACATTTAGTGAAGCAACATATTGCTACACTTAGAGGCGCCTCTCTTCTCTTTTATACTCTGTAGCTCCTGATGGATTTTGCTTCTAATCCCCTTGTGGTGGCTGCCATTTGTGGATGGACATTTTATGGTTACACAACCTATCACATTGCTATAATAATTGTATATAGACTACAGGGAGTGCAGAATTATTAGGCAAGTTGTATTTTTGAGGATTAATTTTATTATTGAACAACAACCATGTTCTCAATGAACCCAAAAAACTCATTAATATCAAAGCTGAATATTTTTGGAAGTAGTTTTTAGTTTGTTTTTAGTTTTAGCTATTTTAGGGGGATATCTGTGTGTGCAGGTGACTATTACTGTGCATAATTATTAGGCAACTTAACAAAAAAAATATATATACCCATTTCAATTATTTATTTTTACCAGTGAAACCAATATAACATCTCAACATTCACAAATATACATTTCTGACATTCAAAAACAAAACAAAAACAAATCAGTGACCAATATAGCCACCTTTCTTTGCAAGGACACTCAAAAGCCTGCCATCCATGGATTCTGTCAGTGTTTTGATCTGTTCACCATCAACATTGCGTGCAGCAGCAACCACAGCCTCCCAGACACTGTTCAGAGAGGTGTACTGTTTTCCCTCCTTGTAAATCCCACATTTGATGATGGACCACAGGTTCTCAATGGGGTTCAGATCAGGTGAACAAGGAGGCCATGTCATTAGTTTTTCTTCTTTTATACCCTTTCTTGCCAGCCACGCTGTGGAGTACTTGGACGCGTGTGATGGAGCATTGTCCTGCATGAAAATCATGTTTTTCTTGAAGAATGCAGACTTCTTCCTGTACCACTGCTTGAAGAAGGTGTCTTCCAGAAACTGGCAGTAGGACTGGGAGTTGAGCTTGACTCCATCCTCAACCCGAAAAGGCCCCACAAGCTCATCTTTGATGATACCAGCCCAAACCAGTACTCCACCTCCACCTTGCTGGCGTCTGAGTCGGACTGGAGCTCTCTGCCCTTTACCAATCCAGCCACGGGCCCATCCATCTGGCCCATCAAGACTCACTCTCATTTCATCAGTCCATAAAACCTTAGAAAAATCAGTCTTGAGATATTTCTTGGCCCAGTCTTGACGTTTCAGCTTGTGTGTCTTGTTCAGTGGTGGTCGTCTTTCAGCCTTTCTTACCTTGGCCATGTCTCTGAGTATTGCACACCTTGTGCTTTTGGACACTCCAGTGATGTTGCAGCTCTGAAATATGGCCAAACTGGTGGCAAGTGGCATCTTGGCAGCTGCACGCTTGACTTTTCTCAGTTCATGGGCAGTTATTTTGCGCCTTGGTTTTTCCACACGCTTATTGCGACCCTGTTGACTATTTTGAATGAAACGCTTGATTGTTCGATGATCACACTTCACAAGCTTTGCAATTTTAAGAGTGCTGCATCCCTCTGCAAGATATCTCACTATTTTTGACTTTTCTGAGCCTGTCAAGTCCTTCTTTTGACCCATTTTGCCAAAGGAAAGGAAGTTGACTAATAATTATGCACACCTGATATAGGGTGTTGATGTCATTAGACCACACACCTTCTCATTACAGAGATGCACATCACCTAATATGCTTAATTGGTAGTAGGCTTTCGAGCCTATACAGCTTGGAATAAGACAACATGCATAAAGAGGATGATGTGGTCAAAATACTCATTTGCCTAATAATTCTGCACTCCCTGTATAAACTGAAGGACTTATGAATAAATGGTTGTGGAACGAATCATTTGAGTTTCCATTATTTCTTATGGGGAAATTTTCTTTGGATTACAAGCATGTTTCTGGAACAAATTATGTTCGCAATCCAAGGTTTTACTGTATGCCTATTTACCTTTTCTGCAGTGCTTCTGAGCCTCTCAGTATAAAATGTCATCCTACCTTTAATGTTTTAAAAAAAAATAAAGCTTTCAATCTCTACATTTTACTCTCCTTTCCATCATGTGTACTCGTTCAAAAATGTGGGAAACCACAAAGACATCTCAAAAATTATTTACCAGCATATTACAATACAATTTATTGCATCATTATGAATGGCTATTACCATTGATGTGGTATAAAGGCTTACCATAATAGAATTTTGTGCCAAACTTGCATGATTTGCTGCAATCCAAGGGCACAAGCCACATACAACACACCAATCAACCACCACCAAATAAGGCAGGAGGCGGCAATACGGGCATCAGACCATCCAGAGGGGAAGCAGAGGCTGCGACTGGCCAAACCACAGCCCCTGCAAAAATTAGATAGCTCATAACTAGACTAATAACCACTAGATTTTACTAAAAACTAGGCTTAGAACCACCACAAACTTTTTGTGAACTGCCAAATCATCCCTGGGTCATACCCATAGTAAACCACTAAACCACATCAATGGCGATCCCTGCTTGTTATGATGCAATAAATAATAATATTTTTTCAGATCTCTTTATGGTTTCCCTGATGAAGCAGCAGTGAGATGCAAAACGTGTTGGAAACAACAACTTAATTATATGACCATCATCCATTTTTAGTTATCCAATACTTGTTTTATGATGACTGTATTTTATGGGTTTTATCTTTAATGGCTGTATAAGGCCTGTGAGCTGTTTTATGGTATCTATGTAATAAACGTTCTGTTTTTAACTTTATTGTGCTACCTCACTCTTAATTACACAGCCGAGAAAGTCCCTTAGGGTGTTTTCCCCTTCTTTTTTTCTATGCCAAGTGACAATAGGAGAAAAAAAGCCTAATAAAGATAACAAATGCAGCCATCACATCTTAAAAAAAGTAAGCTGGTGTGTTTTTGGAAAGGGTCATGGATTTTTTTAATAAACCCGGACCAAAAACTCAAGTGTTGCGTTTTTTATGCGTTTTGATTTATTTTTCTAAAATAAACTGTCATCAGTTGCTTGTTAGGGAGAGGGCTGCATCCTTAACAACCGATGAGTCATCAACTGTCGGTGGGGTTCCCCGCTGACAGCTGAATGTAAAAACAAATTGCCTGCAGTAGAAAAATTTGGGGAAACAGAGTAGTGTCCACCCCAATCCATACCAGGCTCTTTGGGTCTGATGTGGATTTGAGGGGAACCCCACGCCAAAATGTAAAAAAAATGGCGTGGGGTCCCACCAAAATCCGTACTATACCCTTTATCCAAGCATGCAGCCCAGCCGCTCAGGAAAGTCAAAACCTAATATAATGGAAAAAAACAAAACAAACATGACCTGTTTTTTAGTCCCTGAGAACATGAGCTGGTAAACACTGATCTAAGCCATAATAATGAATATATTGTAAGCTTATTTCTAGGTAGACAGCTAGATACATAGATAAAATACAAAGATAGTAGCTGTTTAAACTGCTAAAGATTTTTTCTTTCCATCCACTTCTGATATTTACACAGTTCTGCCAGATGGCACAGTCCTCTCTGACAAGGCAGGATGTCTGATGTTTATTCACAGCAAAAGACTTAGACCACGTACACAAGGTCGGTCAATACCGATGAAAACGGACTGAAGGACCTTTTCATCGGTCCAACCCGATCGTGTGTGGGCCCCATCAGTCAGTTATCCTTCGGTCAAAAAAATTAGAACTTGCTTTAAAATTTAACCGATGGACGCCTAACCGATAGGTCAAAACTGACCAGTAGTACGCACGAACATCGGTTAAAAATCCACGCATGCTCAGACTAAATTAGGGGACGGGAGCGCTTGTTCTGGTAAAACTAGCGTTCGTTATGGAGATAGCACATTCATCACGCTGTAACAGACAGAAAAGCCCAAATCGTCTTTTACTAACACGAAATCAGCTAAAGCAGCCCCAAGGGTGGCGCCATTGGATTTGAACTTCCCCTTTATAGTGCCATCGTACGTGGTTTACGTGACCGCGTTCTGACACGATCGGTTATTTAACCTATGGTGTGTAGGCACATCAGACCATCAGTCAGCTTCATTGGTTAACAAAGGTCTGTTCTCATCGGATGGACTGATCGTGTGTACAGGGCTTTACAAGTCTTGCTCCTACCCCAGCCTGTGGTTGGACAGTAGAAAAAAAAGCAGCACATTAATCAGTTCACCTCTATTCACCTCTATGTCACTTTGCTCTCATCTTCTATCAGCATGTCCCTTGTTAACACATTAGCACTGACAGGCATATAAAGGTAGGCTTATAAAATACAGATATTCCCATAAATCTTTATTATCACCTTATCTATAACAGTTGGGTGTTCCTATATGTATTTTTGCTTTCAGTAAATTGAAAGCGATGAAAATACTATGCAGTTTGGCTTCTAAGGCTGTCTGTGTTTAATATTACCATTTAAATAAGTGTTGAATATATCGCAGGAACATTACCTGCAGAAGCCTCTTCTTCTCCTTACCACATTAGCCAAAAATGTCAGCCGGTTTCTGTTGAACCGGACAATATTCAGCCCTTGTGTGCCAGTCTTTAGGCTAGATTCACACTATTATGCTTTTCCTTCGGCAGAGGCGGCTCTCTAATTAGGCAAATTAGGTGGTTGCCTAAGGCCTTGCACTCACAGGGGCCTTGCAGCTGCCTAATAAAAGAGCCGCCTCTGGGTGTTCAGGACCGTGGCTGACAACAATGCTGTCCCTTTTGTGCTGCACTCCAGCCTGCAGAAGGTTAAGGTTACCTGTGTGCTCCATGGCCAGGCAATGGAGAGAGAAGAATGAGCCATGGCTGTGTCTTGAGGAGGAGGCTGGGCCAGCGCTGTGTTGTCCGGGGGAAAAGGCGAAGGGGAGGAGAGGAGTGCTCCACTGAGCCCTACCTGCACACCAAGAGGAGAGAAGCAGTAGCGAGAAGGGAAAGAGGAGGGTCCTGGGGAGGAGGCCCTGTCAGGCAATGGATCTTGTAGGGGATGGAAGGGGGAGGTAGAAGAGAAGAGGTGTTCAGGCCCTCACCGGGGCTGTCAAGTAGAGCGGGGGGTCTGGGGTTCCAGATTTGGCGAGATACACAGCTAGTATGCCACAACCCCTTTCTGCAGCCAGCGACCACCAGCATGAGAGAGAGCCAGGCCCCTGGCCAGTGACTGGCCTTTTTATAGACCCCCTGTCCCATCCCATCCACTCCCTGTAATTTATACAGTTAATTTTTTTATCGCTTGAATTATTTTTCCCATTATGGGCGTGAGTAGGGCCTCATGTCAAGGTTTTGCCTAAGGCCTTACAAAGCCACAATGGCGCAGGCACAACAGCCCATTCATATGGAAAATGCAAGAAAAAGGTCCCTGCACCTTTTCCAAAATCACAGCCACAGGGAAACCATATCTCTATGCAGTTCACAGCACAGAAAAACATGCTGTGGTTTTCAGTACGTGAAAATGCCATTAGAATAAATGGCACCCCTGCACATCTGCTAGCGTGTTTTGCTGCAAGTGTAGGGAAGCATGAAATTTACATGCAGTTCTGCAGAAGTGTGAACCTAGCCCCAGGGATCATTCACGCAGGCACAGAAACTCATACATGTTATTAGCCACTTGTTATAATTTTTAGGATTTTTAGGAGGGATAATTTCACAACAAAAGCCCCTAAATAGGTCAGGTTTGGCTTTTTTTAAGCTATTTTGTTGTTTGTTACATTGAATATGTAAAGATTTTAATGTTTACTATATGGTTACAAGTTGTAGACTATGGGCCAGATTCACGGAAGAGGGCGCATCTTTTGGCCGGCGTAGCGCATCTCATTTGCGCTACGCCGACGTAACATAGTGAGGCAAGGCCAGTATTCACAAAGCACTTGCTCCATAAGTTACGTCGGCGTAGCGAAAATGGGCCGGCGTAAGCCCGCCTAATTCAAAGTAGGCAGGTAGTGGGGGTGCTACATTTAAATCAACCGTGACCCCATGTAAATAAAGGGCCGTTCGTACGGCGCATGCGCGCGCTCAGAATCACATCGCATATACTCCCTAAGATACGTCGGCTCAATGCTTTCGACGTGAACGTAACCTACGCCCAGCCCCATTCACGTACGACTTACGTAAATTACGTAAAATACGACGGCTGTTCCGTCGTCCATACCTTGCATGGGTTGCGCCACCTATAGAGGTGTTTTATCTTTACGCCGTTTTATCTTTACGTACGTTCGTGAATCGGCGTATCTTGCTCATTTACATATTTGACGCGTAAATCAACGTAAGCGCCCCTAGCGGCCAGCGTAAATATGCACCCAATATACGACGGCGTAGGAGACTTACGTCGGTCGTATCTTGGCAAAATTCAGGCGTATCTAGTTTTGAGAATAGCACGCATAGATACGACGGCGCATCTGGACACTTACGCTGCGTATTTATAGATACGCCAGCGTAATTCTTTATGAATCTGGCCCATAGTAGAGAAAGGTTAGCAACTTTGCCATGCTTTGAATTCTGTGCTTGTCCCAGCAGGGAAGATTCACCCGTTCTATTCATGAACTACGACTGAAAGTGCTGCAAAGTTGTGTCCAGAACATAAACAGAGGGGGAAAAGGTGACACTTGTTTTTTTATAACTTCCAGGGAGGATGCTCTTCACTTTCATAGCACATGTGGGACTGGGGGCACATGCCAATATTTTAAAGCAGTGAGGTTGATTCAAGCACTGTTGACAATAATTAAATGGCACCACTGTGGCATCGATCGCTCAAAAATCAGGGCTTTTTTATTGTTCCATATCAGAGAGAGGGAACAATTCTTGTAGCTCATCTAGCAATTTCAGTAATGACAAACAGATTTTTTTCTCAATAATACTTCTGAAAATTTGCCTACGGATAACTTAATGGTCAATTCCACTGCAAATCCACCCATTCTGACCATGAGATCTTTGGTTTAGTTGTGTAATGCCATGGTTTGTCTCCTTGTGTGGAATTATTCCCTTTAGCATTCTTCTGTGAGCCCAGGGAAGCTTTAAGGGTCCATGATGCCCTGGTTTCCCAGGGAGTTACATAGTTAAATAGTTGGTCTGGTTGAAGAAAGACACAAATTCATCCAGCTCCACCTACAGAAAAAAAAAAACACACACAAATCGAAAACCTTCATATAGCCAATCCTATACCCACATTTGATCCAGAGAAAGGCTAATGCCTTGTACACACGATTGGTTTTCCCAGCAGTAAAAAGTCCGCCGGGAAAACCGTGAACCTTCTCGGTAAATTTTTCCACCTACACACGGCCTGATTTTCCTGGCAGGAAAACTGCCATGAGAGCTTTGGTCAGGAAACCCGGCTGTGTGTATGCTCCACCGCAGGCTTTCCCCATAGAAAAACTGCCGGCTTAAAAACCGCCGGGAATCCCGGCAGGAAAAAAGAAAACATGTTCTCATTTTTCCCATCGGGATTCCCGGCGGTTTTCCTGTCAGGAAAACTGCCATGGAGCAGACACAAGGCCAGTTTTCCCGGCCAAAAGCTGTCATGGCAATTTTCCCGACGGGAAAACTGGTCGTGTACGAGGCAAAAAAACAAAACAAAGCATGATCCAATGTGCTTCCTGACTCCCCAAGAGGCAAGCGGATATTCCATGTATAAACTTTACCTATAAATATTAGTATCCAGTTATATTATGTACATTTAGGAAATAATATATCGAATGCCATTTTAAAAACAATTTAGTGAGCAGGCCTCTTGGGGGAGTTTATTCCACATTTTACAGGTCTAACTGTGAATAAGCCTTTTCATATTTTCCTCCAGACATGAAGAGTCCCCCCTTGTCCTCTGTGATGACCTTAAAGTGAATAACTCTACACCAAGTTCACTAATCACTATATGGACCACATGTTGACCATATATACCGTATTTATTGGGGTATAGCGCGCTCCCGCGTATAGCGCGCACCCCTAAAGTTGCCCGACATTCCTGTGGAAAAAAGATTTTTTGTACTTACAGTTTTGGTGTCTTGCGCGGTGTCCATCGGCGGCCTCGTCGGGTCCGGCGTCCGTCTGCGGCTTCGGGTGTCCTCTTCGTCGGGTCCGCAGCGTCTGTCTGCGGCTTCGGGTGTCCACTTCGTCGGGTCCGGCGTCCGTCTGCGGCTTCGGGTGTCCTCTTCGTCGGGTCCAGCGTCCTTCTGCGGCATCCTCGCGTCCTCCCCGCTCGTTTCCCGCGCCGAGTTTGAATACTGCGCCGACATATACAGAGCACAGTACACTCGTGTATGGTCGGGCAGGCTCGGTTACTCTCGCGCTGACGTCCTGTACGTCCAGGACGTGTGTGCGGGAGGAGCCGAGACTGCCCGACTATACACGAGTGTACTGCGCTCGGTATATGTCGGCGCAGTATTCAAACTCAGCGCGGGAAAGCGGGTATCGGCGTATATCGCGCACCCACGATTTTGCCCTGATTTGCCCTGAACAACATGTAAAGGGACGACAGAATGATGAGCTTGCAGGGGACAAAGCCATGGAGAGGGTACGTATTTCAGTATTGCATTATTTTCTGAAGTAAGCCAGGAAAAAAAAAATAGATTGGCGTTTAATTAATTTTGGTGGTCTAACAAGATCACTATTTAAATAAGCCACGGCAAAACATTTCTGATCTCACAATAAGCTATAAAACATGATCACGAATTATTAATGAAAAAAATTTATATAAAGTTTAAAACCATTTAATGCTCCATCAAAATTGCTTATATTTTTATCAAAGACAATACTTTAGCTTAAAATGTAAGTGCTTAGTGACAAGCAAGATTTATATTCCCTGGTGCTAACATTCATTGGTGGCTCAGTTTTTGAAGAAGCAAAAACAAAAATGTTGACATTCTAAGTAGGACTCACAAGGCACTAATGCTCTAAGGTGCAAAAGGATTTTACATTGCTACTTACACTAGATGACCTAAATCTTGTGCTTCCGCATCCCTCCTCCCCCGTGCTTCGTGACTCACGCCTTAGTGTGTTTTCGCATGAAAGAGAAAACTGATAAAGATAGCAATGGAAAAAAATGACAATTTTGGAAAGATAACAAGACAGAGAAAGATCTTTTGAGGACTGAGGACTGTGATGCTGAGCATAAAAGCAGCACTAAGGAAAAAAAAATATGAAAATGTAATTCAGAACAAAAAGCCACTGCTGAAGCAGAATGTTGACATTGCTTGGCAAAAAAAATATAACTTCTTAAACTCTAAAGAGATGGAGCTTAAAGCTTAAAGAGGAGTTATATATATATATATATATATATATATATATATATATATATATATATATATATATATATATATATATATATATATATATATATATATATATATATATATATATATTACATACAGTGGGTATAGAAAATAATAAACCCTTTAAAATGATCACATTATTGCTTTGCAGCCTGAAATGAAGACAGATACGGTCTTTGTTATATACAGCTGTATACGTATAACATACAAGTGAAAGATATAACACCAACATGTCATAAAATAATAAAATAAATTCAAAAACAGAATCACTGAGTTGGAAAAAGGATCACCCTTTTGCGTCAGTGTTTTGTTGAATCATTGTTGCTTTAATTATAGCCTTTAGTCTGTTGGGATATGTCTCTACTAACTTTGCACATTTAGACTTTGTACATTTTTGATCACTTTTCTTTGCAGAATTGCTTAAGTTCAATAAAATATCATGGTGACCGTTTGTGGACTGCAGTCTTCAAGTCATTCCACAGGTTTTCAGTGGGATTTAAGTCTGGGCTCTGACTAGGCTAAGCAATGACATTCACCTTTTTCTTGTTCAACCACTGTGTTGTCATTTATGTTGTTCTTTGGGTCTTTGTCATGTTGGAAGGTAAACCAGAGGGCAGCATATTTTCCTAAAGAATTTGACAGTATTTTGCCTCATCGATTTTACCTTCTATGCTGATAAGTTCTCCAACCCCTACTGCAGAGAAACACTCTCATAAGAGGATATTACCACCTCCATGCTTTTCTGTAGGAATGTTTTTTTTTATGCTGATCGTTTGGTGTTGAGGCCAAATAATACAATTTTTGTCTCATCTGACCATAAGGTCTCGTACACACGGCCGAGGAACTCGACGTGCCAAACACGTTGAGTTCCTCGGCGAGTTCAGCCCTGAAGCCGCCGAGGAGCTCGGCGGGCCGAGTTCTCCCATAGAACAACGAGAAAATAGAGAACATGTTCTCTATTTTCTCGACGAGTTCCTCGGCGGCTCCATCGGGCCGAAAGTGTACACACGACAGAGTTTCTCGGCAGAATCCGGCTCTGACCGAGTTTCTCGCTGAATTCTGCCAAGAAACTCTGTCGTGTGTACGAGGCCTAACACGTTTTTCCATGTATAGATGTGTGTGAACATCACTCTAGGTCAGTCTTCCATCTCCACCTTCACTAACACACAGACCAGGTGCTGGCCCTGTCCATTACTGATTCCAGTAGCTGGGTGTGGACCCTTGTGGGGGAGCACCAAAAGTCACTTCAAGATTCCTGTTGTAATAGAGCACCAATCACTGTGGAACTATACAGTATAAAGACTTGTTTTCCTTATATTTATGAAAGTGGATATCTACAGTTGGACATTAATTGGAAATAATCAATTTCTGCAGGACATTACATTACTATTGGATACACATTTGTGGTGTGGACATAGCACCAAATATTTATATATATATATATATATATATATATATATATATATATATGTATGTGTGTGTAGCACTACCCCCGGAGGAGCTGCTGGATTGTTTTGGGCGGAATGTTACCTCTATTTCCTCGCCGTCTAGGGTTTCAGATGAGAGTTGAGAAAAAGTTCAATGTCCACACTTTAGACTTCTTTTTCTTTGCTTTATTTGCCGAACTTGGTAAAAGAACAAAATAAGTAGTTGAAGAGGTAGAAGGGATTAATAGATGATAGCTCTTGCTTCGTCGCCACTCCAGCCGGAGTGGGTGTAGTGCCCCTGGACAGGTCCCTCTCACAGGCCTGGCAGCCAGAGTGTCACTTAGAACTTCTGGGAAGGAACAAGTCTCTGCCACCGACTTGGCTCTAGTAAGTTTAGAATTAGTAATGAGACCTCTGCCACAGGCCTAGTACTCAGGAACATGGGTATTAGAGAAAATCCTCCCAGTGAACACAATTCGCCTGAATCTTCCTCAGGTAGACTTGTTAGCTTGGGGTCACCGACTGATAGTTTGCAGCATACAACCTGTCAGTGTCTGGTCACCCAGATCCCCGATGGATTGTCTAAGCCCTATTGGATCACCTGCCTCTGGGTTCACCTCAGACCGACTCCCCACCGAACAGCACAACTCGCTTGGGATCTTCTCAATAGGAGATGGGGGACCCAGTAAGTCACTGGGGCCCCTTGGCAGCATCAGTCACTCCGAGCCATGAGGGCCCCGAGTCAGGAACTCCACGTAGCACGTGTGCCCCGGCCTGGTAGGCCATCTCACCGGGGCCCGTGATGTGCGCACACCCTAAAGGTGGGTGCCGCACCTGGAACCAGGAACGGGCGAAGAACCCCACGCAATGGCGTCTGTCACAGAAATACCCTTTCCCAGCATGCCCCACGAGGGAAACTCTGCTCTCATTGGCTGCTGGAGAAAGGCACTCCGCCTGGACCCCTCTGGCGCCACCTGCTATCCAAAGATGGGAAGGTATCTTTGGAACACACTCTGACACCACAGGACAGCCCAGGGCTGACAGAAACCCAATTCAATAGATCAACACGGATGAGAGCAAGGTAACTCTCTCATCCCCCAACTAAATTTGACATAGCACCTGTACTGAAAAGTACACAGGTGCTACCGTTATATCTGAAGCAAATAAAGTTATACGTTTTACAAATAAATATCTGAAAAGTGTGGTGTGCATTTGTATTAAGCCCTGCTGAGTCAATACTTTGTAGAACCACCTTTCACTGAAATTACAGCTGCAAGTCTTTTTGGGTATGTCTCTACCAGCTTTGCACACCTAGATTGTAACATTTTTGCCCATTCTTCTTTGGCAAATAGCTCAAGCTCTGTCAGATTTGACGAAGAGCATCTGTGAACAGAAACATTTGCTTCTTGCCACAGATTGTCAATTGGATTTAGGTCTGGACTTTGACTGGGTCATTCTAACATATAGATATGCTTTGATCTAAACCATTCCATTTTAGCTCTGTCTGTATGTTTAGGGACGTTGTTCTGCTGAAAGGTGAACCTCTGCCTCAGTCTCAAGTCTCTAACAGTTTTTTTTTCTAAGATTGCCATGTATTTGTCTCCATCCATCTTACCATCAACTCTGACAAGCTTCCCTGTCCATGCTGGAGAAAAGCATCCCCACAACATGATGCTGCCACCACCATGTTTCACGGTGGGGATGGTTTGTTCAGGATACATACAGAAACCGACTCTCTTCGCAGAAAGTTGAACAACTGTTGTTCTTGAAGAGAAATATGTCACTTTTACTGAACAGTGGTGTTACTGTTTACACTTTCATTATGATTTCAGTTCTTTTATTACTTTTGCACTATAATGTTTTCTTAAACTAGTTTATAATTTAATGAGACAGCTGTCTAATTTTTCAAACACAATTAAACCACTTTTTTTTTTACTTGTACTTACCAGCCACTGGTCTTTTCTCCCACATCTTAGTCACATTCCAAGGAAATAGGAATGCAAAAAGGCAGCACCCCCCTGATACAAGAAGATTACCCTCTGATGGTTCTTCTTATGCACACTTTTGGGATTCCAATTTCCCTAAAATGCGACCAAGATGAAGGTGGACCCAGTGGTTGGTAAATATAAGCAAAAAAAAAATAAAGGATTTATTTTTGTTTTAAAAAATGAGACAGCTTTTTCATTCAGTTATTAAACTACTGAATGAGACAATTGTTTCAGCTGGTGTTTTGAAAGGATGCATGTCCCTTTAAAGTGGAATAACACCATGGTATTTTTGCCCATTTACACTGAAACAAATTTAATTTCAGAGCTGCTGTTTGAGTTTATTACTGGATTTATTGTTCCTGTTTTGCAACAATAAGTTTTTTTATATATTAATATTAATATATTATATACTATTTGTGTCCAATTTTTAATTAAAAGTTTGGATTATATTATATTGACTTGGAGCTTTTCAATTCTGGTTATTTTAAATCAATGAAGCTAATTAAAACGTCTCATGTAATACATACAATTATTTCAAAAAAAGTAATTTTCGGTTTTGGTTTCGGACTGAATTTTTTTTTTATTTCGGTTTCGTTTCGGTTCTGAAATTTCCATTTCGGTGCACCCCTAGTAATAATTATAATTATTAATTATTATTACTAGTCAAACAACATTAGAATTCTTCTATAGCCTATGGGCAGAGCATTTGACCAAAAATTTCTGATTGTATGTTTTTAGCTGATTCGTCAAATCTTCATGTCTCTATAATGTCGAATAATCTTGGATTAATAGAGTTAGGTTAGGCACATTCAACCACAGGTTCAATAGACACAGATCGTTATTGTCACCGTCATGTTTAATCTTCTATCAATTTTTATTGTGGATCTTTCGGATTTTGGATTCTGCGCGTTTGTTATCGTTTGTTAAAACGAACACAAAAATCCCCAAAATTCGGACGAAAATGCATTCGGAATGAAAACGAATGCACATGTCTATGCCCCACATGTTTTCTCACAAACTGCAAATGGGACTTCTTATGGCTTTTTTTCAACAATCGCTTTCTTCTTGCCACTTTTCCATAAAGGCCAGATTTGTGGAGTCTATGACTAAAAGTTGTCCTGTGGACAGATTCTCCCACCTAAGCTGTGGATCTCTGCAGCTCCTCCAGAGTTACCATGGTCCTCTTGGCTGCTTCTCTGATTAATGCTCTCCTTGCTCAGCCTGTCAGTTTAGGTGGACGGCCATGTCTTTGTAGGTTTGCAGTTGTGCCATACGCTTTCCATTTTCACATGATGGATTGAACAGTGCTCTGTGAGATGTTCAAAACTTGGGATATTTTGTTTATATTATATTATTATTATATTATATTTTGATATAACCTAACCCTGCTTAAAACTTCTCCCCAACTTTATCCCTGACCTGTCTGCTGTGTTTCTTCGCTTTCATGATGCTGTTTGTTCACTAAGGTTTTCTAACAAACCTCTGAGGGTTTCACAGAACAGCTGTATTTATACTGAGCTTAAATTAAACACAGGTGGACTCTATTTACTAATTAGGTAATAGGGATGAGCTTCGTGTTCGTGTCGAACTCATGTTCGACTCGAACATCGTATGTTCGACCGTTCGTCGAAATACGAACGTTATGAGAGTGTAATTTTTTTTAAGTTAGATAGAGCAGGCAGGCAGGCTAGTCAGTTAGAGTTACAGTGTGTAGAGGATATATATGCATCCCAGGTGTTGTATATATATTTATACACTGTATTTAGCTAGATCCGCTCTTCCTAATATACTGACAGTGACAGGCAGGCAGGTGATTGTGCTAGCTGCAGTATTCTCACTTGGTGTACTGTGTCCTCTGCACAGTGTGCACCAAAAGCTACGTGAATACAATTGCTGCTGTTCTCATATTAATACCACAGGCAGTGGCTGATCAGCAAGTATTTTGACTTGGTGTACTGTGTCCTCTGCACAGTGTGCACCTAAAGCCACGTAAATACAATTGCTGTTGTTCTCATATTAATACCACAGGCAGTGGCTGATCAGAAAGTATTCTCACTTGGTGTACTGTGTCCTCTGCAGAGTGTGCACCTAAAGCTACGTGAATACAATTGCTGTTGTTCTCATATTAATACCACAGGCAGTGGCTGATCAGCAAGTATTCTCACTTGGTGTACTGTGTCCTCTGCAGAGTGTGCACCTAAAGCTACGTGAATACAATTGCTGTTGTTCTCATATTAATACCACAGGCAGTGGCTGATCAGCAAGTATTTTCACATGGTGTACTGTGTCCTCTGCACAATGTGCACCTAAAGCCACGTGAATACAATTGCTGTTGTTCTCATATTAATACCACAGGCAGTGGCTGATCAGCAAGTATTCTCACTTGGTGTACTGTGTCCTCTGCAGAGTGTGCACCTAAACCTATGTGAATACAGTTGCTGTTGTTCTCATATTAATACCACAGGCAGTGGCTGATCAGCAAGTATTCTCACTTGGTGTACTGTGTCCTCTGCCCAGTGTGCACGTAAAGCTACGTCAATAGATTTGCTGGTGTTCTCATATTAATACCACAGGCAGGGATCTGCAAGTATTCTCACTTGGTGCACTGTGTACTCTGCACAGGGTGCACCTAAAGCTGCGTCAATAGATTTGCTGGTGTTCTCATATTAATACAACAGGCAGGGATCTGCTCATATTAATACCACAGGCAGGGATCTGCAAGTATTCTCACTTGGTGTACTGTGTCCTCTGCACAGTGTGCACCTAAAGCTACGTCAATAGATTGGCTGGTGTTCTCATATTAATACCACAGGCAGGGATCTACAAGTATTCTCACTTGGTGTACTGTGTCCTCTGCACTGTGTGCACCTAAAGCTACGTCAATAGATTTGCTGGTGTTCTCATATTAATACCACAGGCAGGGATCTGCTCATATTAATACCACAGGCAGGGATCTGCAAGTATTTTCACTTGGTGTACTGTGTCCTCTGCACAGTGTGCATGTAAAGCTATGTGAATACATTTGCTGGTGTTCTGAGATTAATACCACAGGCAGGGATCTGCAAGTATTTTAACGTGGTGTACTGTGTCCTCTGCACAGTGTGCACCTAAAGCTACGTGAATACATTTGCTGGTGTTCTCAGATTAATACCACAGGCAGTGATCAGCAAGTATTGTCAGTATTTTTGCAGCTACATCTCCCTGCAGGCCATTAGTATGGTAGAGTGGATGACCAAACCGTCCTCATCCTCCTCATCCTCTCTCACCCAGGCTCAGGGTACTTTGTCTGGAAAACAGCTGCCAATGCGGCCTCTTCCCTCTGCTCAATGGCACCAGTCACTCCTTTCCTAGCCCCACCATGTCCTCCTGAGGAGTCCCCCGAACTGTTTGACCACAGTGTTGGGTACATGCTGCAGGAGGATGCACAGCGTTTTGAAGGCTCCGATGATGGTACACAGATAGAGGAAGGCAGTAACGTGAGCCCAGAGAGAGGGGGTGCCCAAGAAGGACAGCAACCTGGCAGTCATGTTCCCCCAGCTGCAGCATACTGCCAGGTTTTCTACAGTGATGAGGAGGGAGGGGATGATGAGGTCAGTGACTCCACGTGGGTGCCTGATAGGAGAGAGGAGGAGGAGGCACATCTCCATCGAGGCAGGATGCCCTTCAGGGGCCAGCTTAAGGGCAGGACACTGACTGCATCACACCGCAGAGCTCCGCATTTGCAAGGCGCTGCTGTCTTTCCGCGTTATTCCAAAAGATCTTTGGTGTGGGGCTTTTTTTGAGACGAGTGCATCAGATCGCACCGCTGCTATTTGCAACATATGTCGCAAGCGTATCTCTCGTGGCCAAAACATCACCCATTTGGGCACCACATGCTTGACCAGACATATGTCGACCTGCCATGCAGTTGGTTGGCAAGCGTACCTCAAAGACCCACACCAAAGAACAAAGTGGACCTCTCCTTGCTCCTCATCAGCTGGGATCTCCAACCCCACTATACCCTCAGTCCTCTCTGAAGCCTGTACTGATAGGACTGAAGGTGTAGAATTAGGTGTGTCACAGCCAAGTACTTGCGGGCAATCTACTATTGGTACACCAACGTCAGAATGTACCAGACAAATTTCCCTGCCCCAGCTGCTGCAGAGCCGAAATAAGTTTTCTCCCAGCCATCCACATGCCCAGCGGTTGAATGCTAGATTAGCTAAATTGCTAGCACTTCAACTGCTGCCTTTTCAGTTGGTAGATTCTGCCCCCTTCCCAAGTTCCCAAACGCCACTTTTTCTCACGGAAGGCGATTCCGGCTCTCTACCGGCATGTGGAAGGCAATATCCATGCCCTCACAGGGCGGTCAGTGGTAAGGTGCATATTATCGATGACTCATGGTCCAGCAGGCATGGATAGGGACGTTACCTATCTTTCACGGCGCATTGTGTGACTCTGCTGGCAGCTGGGAAGGATGCAGGACAAGGTACAGTAGTGTTGGAGGTTGTTCCACCACCACACCTCCAAAATGCTACTAATGGTTGTGACACACCTCTCTCCTCTTGTTCTTCCTCTGTGGCCTCTTCCTGTGCTGATGTGTCCTCGGAACCAGCAGTGCTTCGTAGGCGTTCAAGGGGCTACGCAGGTACGCAGGCAGAGAGATGACATGTGGTGCTTGAGCTGGTGTGCTTGGGGGACAGGAGCCACACTTGGGCAGAGGTTCTGTCAGCTCTGCAGGCTCACAGGAGGTTGATGCCACGCCAGCTTAAGCAAGGAATGGAGGTTTGCGACAATGGCACCAACCTCTTCTCCGCCCTGTGGCAGGGACAACTGACCCATGTGCCCTGTTTTGCTCATGTCCTTAACTTGGTGGTGCAGCGGTCCTGAAGCAGGCACTTTTAACACTTTAAGCATCATTAAAATCACTGCTCGTGAAAAAACGACTATTTTTAAAACGTTTTTTTTCCATTGATACATGTTCCATGGGGCAAGACCCGGGTCCTCAAACATGTTTTACGACAATAACTTGCATATTAGCCTTTAAAATTATCACTTTTGATTTCGAACGTTCGAGTCCCATAGACTTCAATGGGGTTCTAAAGTTTGCGCGAACGATCGGTCCGTTCGAAGGTTCTGGTGCGAACCGAACGGGGTTGTGTTCGGGTCTCCCCTATTAGGTAACTTCTGAAGGCAATTGGTTCAACTAGATTTTAGTTAGGGGTATCGGAGTAAAGGGGTTGACAACAAATGCACGCCACACTTTTCAGATATTTATTTTTATAAAAAATTTGAAAACCATTTATCATTTTCCTTCCACTTCATAATTATGTGCCACTTTGTGTTGGTCTACCACATAAAATCCCAATAAAATACATTTATGTTTTTGGTTGTAACATGACAAAATGCAAAAAATGTCCAGGGGTATGAATACTTTTTCGAGGCAAGTCAACATTTAAAATAGATCTAAATGCAAGTATCATTTACACAAGAACTTGTGTTACAGAAAAACATCAGTAAAAGTTTTACAGCCGTGTGAATGAAGCCATAAAGAAGCATAGCTGTATGATATATGCCTATTGTTCACTACATGGCAAAACACTATAACTTTTTGCTTGCTTTTTTTTGGTCAGCTCATGGACTTTAGAATCATTTGGTCTTTATTTCAAACAATGGTTAAATATTGTGAAACATTAACTGCTTTACTTTTGCAACACTCTGATAGGAGCACCAAGTGAGATCTAGATATTCGGTTTTCTGCAGGGAAAACATTTCTTCTGTCCACCTTGCTTCAGTAATCATTTAAAGGGACACATGTAACATTAATTTTGGTAGCATCAAAGGCTGAGCATGATAAACATGATGAAATTGTGCTCTAGTGTAAAAATCCTAGTGTTTTTCCATGCCCCGGGAGCTACAGTTGGTGTGTACAGCTAGCCATAGAAGTGAATATGTCTGTACTCTGATAAATGCCAATTTTTTTTTTTTGCATCCATGTTTACACATACGTGTGCGTATGACGTATTCTCTTAACACAGGGCTCCCAGTTTATATTTAAATTTGTTCTTTAAATTGTTCTTTCAATTTTGCGATATGAAGATTACACTTGTTGCTAAACGTTTTTTGGAGCTGCCTTTTGTATGCAGCAGTGGCAGCTGGTGTTCTTTATTTTTTTTGGGGGGGGGGGGCGGAAAACAATCACCCCCCGCGGCACTGTCGGCCGATCGCTCCAGCACTTACCCCGTCTAGGTAGCGGGCAGCAGGCAGTGGGCAGCAGGCTGCGGTTCCTGTGTCATTTCCTCCATCGGCCTTGCGTCTCCTCCCCTCCTCCTAGGCTTCCAATAGGATCGCCTGTCCTTTCAGCCAATCAGGTGATGGGTGTCAGAGCCGCTTCCTGATTGGCCGGGAGGAGGATCAGTGTTACACTAGTTAATATTAATTTGCTATTGTACCACACCTGGGTGGACTCTTACGCCTATTAATGCTTCAAAAAAACACCCCTGTATTGGAATTCATGCATCCAAGGGGCCGGATACATGGATATGGGAGGTGGCGGCATAGATAGGGGGCATCGCCCGTGCGCCCTTAATGGATGGGCTGCCCCTGGTATGCAGCACCTTACTACATTGTTGTGCGATAGTTTGCACCAAAAAGCACCACATGTTCACCACCTACTGCCATAGTTTTATTAAAAGCTAGGCATTTCAATGCACTTTGAAACAGAAGGTTGTGAAACTGTTATGCCACTGGAGGAGTTTTACCAAGCTATACCTGCATTAGCTGTAATTGTTTTAAAAGGTCATCTCCTATGGCTTTTAGATCTCTTGCAGCTGTAACATCCACCAGTGAAAGCTTGCTGAGTACCACTTCCTGAGAAGGCTAAAGGAACCTTAAAAGAATGTTTGAAATTAATCATATTGGGGTAATGCTGCTGAATATAAGACCAGCTAATTGTACAAGAAATCAATCAATTCCACAGCCAAATATCTGTTGCTAGCGTATGCTGTTTCTGAAGTTGCCTGTGAAAACAACACTATGGGGGTTATTTACTAAAGGAAAATCCACTTTGCACTACAAGTGCAAACTACAAGTGCAAAGTGCACTTGAAATTGCACTGAAAGTGTACTTGGAAGCGCAGTCGCTGTAAATCTGAGGAGTAGATCTGAAATTAAGGGGAAGCTCTGCTGATTTTATCATCCAATCATGTTTTTTTTTCCCTGCATGTCCCCCTCAGATCTACAGCGACTGAACTTCCAAGTTTTAGTGTACTTTCAAGTGCACTTTGCAGTTGTAGTTTGCACGTGTAGTGAAAAGTGGATTTGCCTTTCGTAAATAACCCCCTATGCACAGCTTTTAGGTATGCTCCAAGCCTGTAATTTAAAGGCTCTTTTTTTTTTGAATTTCGCCCTGAAAGATACCCTCCCCCTCTGCATAGTATTGTTTGCCATTGGTACGTCTCTGCCATGGCATTCCCATGCCTTCTGTTTGACAATAGGTATGAGCTAGAGCTGGGATACCAACTGTGTTCAGATGAATCAATAAGTAAGCTGTCATTGCTGGGCCAGCTGCTAGCAGGGTATTCCCTGCTATGAAGCTACACATACACAAAGAGGTAGGGATAGTAGTAGCATCATTGAGCTAATAAGTCCACGTTAATATCATTGGCCCAACAATGACAGCTTTTTTTCTAGGTTCGAACATGCTTGGATTTGAATCATACCTAAGCTCATCACTATTTGGCATTTGGCAATAGATTCATTGTTAACCCTACAAATAGCACGTTTTTTCCCTCCATAGACTTCAGTTAAGTTTGCGCAAAGATTGGTTCACAAAACTGTTCATGATCATAACTACCTACCGTGTAGGCAGCAGAATTTACATAAGTGCATTATCATTGGGTAATTACCGTATGTATTATCAAAATGGATCTGGTGTTAGGGATGGCATAAATTAATTATATAATAAAAATGATATCTGATGAAATATACAATCTATCTTATGTTCACTAAAACATCAGCTTCCCAGGTTATACTGTCCTCGGCTTTTTTTTTAAATATGAGTCAGGGATCACAGAATATTGGCTCTGCCAGGATATTGTGCATTATTAAAATGACCAGAGATCCCACAATGTTTTAGGTAGATTTGAAATTACAAAACTTTAAAACAATAAAACAGTCCACGGTCAGTTCAAAAGTCTTAATTTTTAATAAAAAGACCTTAATGTGAAAACTTCCATACAAAGGATCATATATCAAGTTGTTTGCCATCCGCCAGATGGACAAGAATTTTCCAAAATGTGTGGAACTTGAACGCCTTGCTGCTGAAACATATGACAAAAGGCTAGAAATAACTTGGGAACAAATTGAATTTAACATTTCATTTATATGATCCAATGTTTACTGTGTAAATAAACTTAGGTAAGATTAAACATTTTTTTTTAAAAGCTGTCAGACTCCAGACAAACTACAAAATACACAGATGAAATGCATACCGTATTTTCCGGCGTATAAGACGACCTTTTGTACTTAAAAATATCCACCAAAAATCGGGGGTCGTCTTATGTGCCGATACCTGTATGCAGAGTCAGGCCCCGTACACACGGCCGAGGAACTCGACGTGCCAAGCACGTCGAGTTCCTCGTCGAGTTCTGGGATGGCGGGCCGCCTTCTCCCATAGAACAACGAGAAAATAGAGAACATGTTCTCTATTTTCTCGTCGAGCTCCTCGGCGGCTCCATCGAGCCAAAACTGTACAGACGACAGAGTTTCTCGGCAGAATCCGGGTTTTGTCCGAGTTTCTCGGTGAATTCTGCCGAGAAACTCTGTCGTGTGTATGGGGCCTCAGACTTCGGGCATCCATTGTTCAAAAGCCGCGCCTCCTCGTCGTCCTGTTCCGTGATAGGCGGAACACTCAGTTTCCCAGCAGAGCCTGTGTTCAGTGTTCCGCCTATCACAGACGTCCTCAGCCTCGAATTGGCACAGTGAGGTAGGCAATGGGCACAGTGAGGTAGGCAATGAGCACAGTGAGGCAGGCAATGAGCACATTGAGGTAGCCAATAAGCTCAGTGAGGTATGCAATGAGCACAGTGAGGTATGCAATGGGCACAGTGAGGTGAGTCGGAAGGGGGTCATCTTATAAGGTGAGTATATCCTAAAACCAACCTTTTAGCTGGAAAATTAGGGGGTCCTCTTATACCTTTCAGATAAAATTAACAGTGGTGTCCTTTCTCCATCCCCAGCCTTCTGATTAGACAGTAAAAAAGCAACATCTGACTAAAAAGGCTCCCTTCGCTTATCAGCCTGTTCCATGTCAACATATTTGCATGCAGCACACATGAGTGACTCGCAGTCTTGTCCCTCTCTCTCCCAGTCTGGGAGTGATGCTGTACATGGGATTACAGGCACTTTAACTGTAATTATGTATTAATAAATACCAAGCTGCATTATTTTATGCCATCAATATCTGCCTGGGGTTCAGATGTAACTCTTATGCCTCATACACACGATCAAAATTTCCAATGAAAAAAGTCAGACGGAATTTTTTCATCTGGTATTCCAACCGTGTGTATGCCCCATTGGACTTTTTCTGTCGGAAATTCTGACAGAACTAGAAAGAGAACATGTTCTCTTTTTTCCGTATGGAAACAATTTCTATCGGAAATTCCGTTTGTCTATATGTAACTCCGTCGGAGAAAAAAAACACACATGCATTCGGAAGCATTGAACTTAATTTTTCTAGACTCATCGTAGTGTTGTACGTCACCACGTTTTGGACGGTCATAATTTGGTGTCTCCGTGTGTTTGCAAGACAGCTTTAGCAGAACTCTGTCGAAAAAAAACAGTCGGAGTTTATGCCAATGAAAAAAACGATCGTGTGTACAGGGCATTAGACCCCTTTCACACTGGGGCGGTGCAGGCTTAAAAGCACCCGCTTTGCGGCGCTTCGGCAGCGCTGCCAATTAATTTCATGGGGCAGGAGCTGTGTATACACCACTTCCACACCGCCCCAAAGATGCTGCTTGAAGGACTTTTTTTCCTGTCCTGCAAGCGCACTGCCCCAGTGTGAAAGCACTTGGGCTTTCACACTGGGGCTGCAGAAGAAGCAGTTTACAGCCGCATTTCATGCGCTATTTTTAGCGCACAAATGCCTGTAAAACACGTCAGTGTGAAAGGGGTGTTAAAGAGGTTTCTGAAGGTTGTAGATTCAGCTGCTTGACTCAGATATATTGAGATACAGGTGCATTATCCACTTACATGGAGGTTAAGGAAGTAAGGCACAAGTCCATTTACACTGGCATGGCGTTTACTGCAGAGCAGCGTTCTGAAGAGCTTATTTTTCTGCCTGTGGAGAAATCCTAGCCAGCAGGATCTCTGAGACCACGTGATGAAACCAAGGCTTGGATCAGGCCGATGGTGAGGGCTGGAAAGCGGCGCCGGGCATGATGATGTCACTGGTGGGTTGCAACAGCGTTTTGGAGCATGCGCACTGGTAGATGGAACTCAGGGCGTCCTCTTTTCTCAATCTCTGAGTTCCATCTACCAGTGCGCATGCTCCGAAACACCGTTGCAACCCACCACCGATCCAGCCCTCAGCCGCGGCCTGATCCAAGCCTCGGTTTCATCGCCGTTGTCCCAGAGATCATGCTGGCTAGGATTTATCCCCCACAGGCAGAAAAATCAGCTCTTCAGAATGCCGCTCTGCAGTGAACACCATGCCAGTGTGGATGGACTCGTGCCTTACTGCCCTAACCTCCATGTAAGTGGATAATGCACCTGTATCTCATTAAAATTTTTACAGTTCTAACCTATAGGCGCTTGTGTTTCTCTTCTCATTTGCATATATGAAGTCTGCTTTCAACTCCCCCCTCAAAGGCCGCCATGGTTGTTTTGGACTGCTAAAGTAATCTATACAGGTCTCCCCTCTTCATCTCTTCCCCTCCATACATACTGTGTATCCACTTCAAGGACTTATTGATGGACTAATGTATTAAATCTCATACTATTTAGCAGCACCACTACCCCTTTTTTGTCTATATTTTTAATCAAACATACTTCTTGAGTGGCAGTACACTACCAAGTACACTAAAAGGTGCAATACATATGACTGCTTTTTTCTTTATACTCATTTAATATGGGATTATATATTGCTTAAATTGCTTAAAGTGGAAGTAAACCCTGTTAAGACTACAACTGCCATAATGCTGTACATGTGATTATTTATGACGTGACTAGCCATTGGATGGTTTGACAGTTTGAGTGAGAGCACAACCAATGGGACGGTTACATTTCCGGGAAGTGTAACTGTTTTTTGAAACTGTAAAATGGATTGGTTTATATCTGCTTTAAAAGAGATGCTTAAAAAGAGATGCTCCCTCATACACAAAGTTGTATAAAGGAGAACATGCCTAAAAATAACCTCATCTCAGACAATAATTTTAATTAGCCTTATCTGTGACATTAATTTATGTGTAGATATCTTTCTGTTACAATATTAAAAGGGAAATGATCATAGTGCATGCATTTTATTAAAATAAAATATACTAAAAAGATATATTTGTTGTTTGATGTAAATCCTGTATGTTAATTAACACGTTTCCTATTGTCTATTGAAGGTATATCCATGCCAGTGCCTGTGTTTGGACTGCAGGATGATAGCAAAGTGTTCAATCAAGAAAACTGTTCTTTGGCAGATGAGCACTTTATCCTCGTTGGATCCTTTGTTGCGTTTTTCATTCCTCTAATCATAATGGTGGTCACATACTTTTTAACAATAAAATTGCTACAGAAGGAAGCAGACATTTATTTTAATAGCCTTGGGGCAAAAAGTAAGCTTGCATTTTTTAGTTTTCTCCCACAAACATCTATTTCTTCAGAAAAGCTATTCCAACGCTCCCTGCAAAAGGATCTTGCTCCATTTGGAAGGAAGACTATGCAGTCCATCAGCAATGAGCGGAAAGCCTCCAAGGTCCTGGGCATTGTATTTTTCCTCTTTGTGGTCATGTGGTGTCCATTTTTCATCACCAATGTGATGGCAGTTATCTGCAAAGACTCATGCAATGAGCAGATTATAGGAGAACTGTTGAATGTCTTTGTGTGGATTGGATATCTATCTTCAGCAGTTAATCCACTGGTGTACACACTCTTCAACCAAACATACCGCTCAGCTTTTTCTCGTTACATCAAATGTCGGTACAGGGAGGAGAAAAAACCTTTACAATTAATTTTAGTGAATACCATTCCTGCACTGGCATACAACTCAAGTCAACTGCAACTTGAACAAATGAAGAATAACAAGAAAGAAAGAAAAATGAAAACGAATGAATACACATTGGTCAGTATAGGATTACCCTCTTTGGACAAAACGAAATCTGAAGCAGGTTCACAAAATGAAAATGTTAGTTATTTGTAAGTGTGACATTATGCTACTGTTAATTTTGCATTATAAATGGACCCAGGGCCAGAGCCTTATGAAAAAAACTTGCACAAGGAAGAGATCTTAGATAGATGTTATTTTCTAATGGAGACCAATGTAGGACTTTCTAAGAGGACAAAGTTGAAATCTTCTAGATACATATATTTATTATAAAACTTTAAGAGCAAACAAAAAGAAAATTATATTACATGACAAAAAGATTTTTTATGAGGCATGCCTCAGTTACCTTAATGTACCTCAAACAACTCGCTGCATCTGACTGTGATTGAGCACTTTAAAGGGTCTGTATTCTTTCAAGGGACAACTATATTTAAGATGTTTCCAGTAGCTACGGTGCCTATTGAGATGTAAAGTTTTAGATTTATTGGTAATAGTGCAGCAATGACCTACAAATTAAATAATTACACACTTAGGTAAATAAAGAAGCAGTGGATTGTTCAGATTCAGAACATATGTTACAGTATTTAATTTTTCAGAAAGAATATACCTCTTTTATTTTCTGTTTTGTGAAGTTTTTCTATGTTTGGAAAATAAGAAAATGTTTGCACAATTGTGATTAGTCTCCTTAGATGTGTGAGGTTTCTCCTATGGAGTGATGATTCCGTTATGTAGCAACCCAACATTGTTTTCCCTGATTGTATGGATTTTTTTGGATATGTTCTTGATGCAATTTTGTGAACCAGATTGATTTTAGGGTAAACCTACTAAGGCAGCTGCTCTAAGACTAAAGCTGGAAGGTGTGTGTGCCTTGCCCAAAAGTCTGAATTTCACATCTTAAAATTGGTAGACATATGGCTCCTCCATTTCATATTCTTCTTTGGTTCCATTTTTTGATAAGCATGATAATCATGCGGGAACCAGTATGCAGTACTGTTAAAAAGTGTACCTAAAATTACAGATTTCATATGCAAGAACAATGGCTCATTAAATCATTAAATGTAATCTTAGGTCAAGGCACTGCACTACATACGTTTATCACGCCCTATGGGGGCAAACTTTAGTTCGTCAAAACTTGTTGCATACAGAGTGTTCTGGTTGGAGGACCCCTGTTTGATATTTTATTATGTGCAGTGACTTGACTTAAAAAAGGGGCCATATCCACAATTTATTAGCACCTAGTGGCTCAGTGACATCAAAATATATTTTAAGGGATTCAGTTAAACTCCCACGAATTGGATTCATTTCATAAAATGACTGTCTGTGTTATGTCTAGGCAGTGGGTAGATTTTAATAAGACCTTACACCTATTCATTGTATTCACCTAATCACAAACAAAATGCAAGTACTGGAACTCCATCTACCCTCTTTCACTCCTATGCTATGAAGTGATGAGCTTATGATATGACATGAGACAGTATGTGAATGAAATTGTGATTTATAGAGGTGTCATCATTGCATATGAACCAGACAAAAGCAAAAAAGTGCTTTGGAATATAGATCACACAATTTTCACAATATTGCCAGGGATGAGGAAAAAAACAGGATATCTTGCTAGCCCATGATATTAATTTAATTTCATATAGGTTCTAAAAAGAGCACAGAAAACGTTAAGGAAAATTTCAGTATGTCTGGCTTCATGCCTCACTAAATTTTCTAAGACAGGGGTGTCAAAGTCAATTTCATCGTGGGCCGCACGGATTATGATTGTCCTCAAAAGGGCCGGTTGTATCTGTAAGATTAGATGTCCAGCACATCCCCTCTCCTTACATTAGATGTCAAGAGCCACTCCACCATCAAAAGTTGAGTCCCCCACTCTCCCATACATCACAGTGCACCTCCCTTTCCTTATTCTGCTGCTGGGAAGAAGCTGGATGCATTGCTTGAAAGCAGAAAGTAGGGGTCTGGAGGAGGACCAGAGGAGGGTTGGAGCTCTCCTGCAGCTAAAGGAGAGGTGCGAGGGCCACATGAAATGGCCTGGAGGGCTGGATTCAGCCTGTGGGCCTTGTGTTTGACACCTGTGTTCTAAGGCAAATATTTTTTGTGAATCTGCTGCAATGTGTGCTTTCTTACCTGGAGATTCTACTACTAAGATAACCTTTTGCAGGTTGCCAATGCTAAGCTGCTATCTCACAATTAGCAGAAGTTTTGTCAACCCAACATGTGCGCTCCTCCAGTTGGCCATCAGGCAGCTTATCAAGTCCATAGGTAGCCCAATTGGCCACTAAAGGAGAATGCACTTTTGGCTGACTGTGCTACGCTACTGCCTTACAATTAGCAGCAGCATTGTCAACCTACCATTCTCGCTTCTTTATTTGGCAGTTCGGCAACCTACAACAGGAAGCGCTTTATTAGGCTCTCCAGTTAAGAAACTTACAGACAGATTCACAAAAAATATTTGCTTAAAGCGGATCTTCACTGCATCTGAGTACCACAAACCAAAAACACCATTTAATTAATATTTAATATTCAAAGCAAACTCCCCCATCCATACCTCCATGCTTTATCTTGGTGAGAAATCGCTTTGAAAAAACACTCCCTAGCATTTCTTTCTGTGGCCATCTTGAGTAAGGCAACAAATGTATGTAGCATTTACCTCCTGCCCTTAGTTCAAGTATACATGCAGGAGAATGTGCTTAGCTCAGAAAACCTTGCCTCCTCTCCTCCCCGCCTAAAGACCCCTAGGATGTATACATTATGTGCCTATGCAGGAAACCACGAAGTAACTGACGAAATGTAAAAAAAAAAGTTTAAAACAAGTAAATATGATATACTTTCGTATCTATTTACTAATGCTAGCAGCATCAGGATTGCAAATAATCAATGTGGATTGGGAGAGTGAAGTTCCCATTTAAGAAACCTGTATACAATGAGACATGATGCCAAACATACTGAAAAATAGATTGTGTTAACGCACACTTTTAGGGTTTGTTCCCATAAGCAGCCAAGGTTGGTGAAACCGGGTGGTTGAACCGTGGTTTTACTGTCCCCTAACAGCCCGCCTGAACATTGACATGCAGCCGCTAAGGACTGTACACATGATGTGACCGCTATACTGTGCTTCGCAGCCATGGCAAAAATTCAACAGCACATCACATTTAAATGGAAATGGGTTGCCTCACAATTTTGATAGAGGCAGGGGTATTACCACCACCAAACGTGACCCATGCAAGCCTATGGGGCTGCATCACAACTACTACAACGCACAAAATTGTGACACGGTGGTGCAGCATTTACAAAGCCAAATCAGGCAGTGCGAAGGCGAAATAAGGCCTACTCACCGCCTGTTAAAATGATCTGAACGCATATTGCTCTTCAGAGGGCACCGACTGCACATGTGAACGGGCACTAAGAGTTTTCTATATTAAAACTAAAGCTAGATAAATTCTTACAAGTCTCTCCTAAATTAATGTTTGTAGAAATACTCCATTTGCTTTTGCCCATTTTCGTTTCCCACTGTGTCTGAAAGTAATACAACAGTTGCACATCTTTTATAAAGTATCTAGCAATTTCCAGGTACAAACCAGCTCAACATTAAATAGAATATTTAAAAAAGTTTTCTTGTTTCAAATGAGGGCAAAGTGCATCCCCTTCTCTTTCGGGTATAACATTGACAATCATATTTCATTAGTATACTAAGCAAATTTATAATTTTTTCTTTAAACAAATCCAGGAAAATAAAAAACACGTTTACGCCAGCAAAACCAAAACTGCCAATTCAGGTGTACCTTATATGTTTTTCGGAGACTTCATTTTCAAATACACTATGAAAATATCAATGGTCTGCAGATTTAACTGCATTCTGTAGCTTCAGTTAATTATCATGAATTTGATAATTGAATGTACCTGTGGCACTACTAAAATATCCTGCATATAGCAATGAGTTTTAATTTTATCTCTTGTTGTTTCTCATGCTGAAGAACATATTCATGTTTCATTTATGTAAAACAAAATGCATTGTATATTTTTGAGCAATATTATAAATTAAATCAATGCAGTTTTTTGTAACGGTGTGTCATATGTTTAGATCAGTTATCTGAGACATGGGGGTTGATTTAGTAATGAGGTAAAGCTCTATTGACTTCCATCATCCAATCACGTGCCAGCAACAAAAAAACATTTTTATTTTTTTTGTTTTTTTTCCTTGCACGTGATTGGATATATATTCCAAAGTGAAACTTTATCACATTTACTAAGAATATTTCCTTACAAACGGCAATTTGATCAGCCTATTTTCCTTTAATAAATCAACCCCATAAAAACAAATGATTGATGAGTGTTCCAAAATGGCTTATGCCTAGAGGTGGGAAGGCCTGGAAAGTTTTTTTTCAAAGCCGTTTTTTGTTTTCTGGTGTGGAATGTGTTCTTTTACAGTGATACGTAATATATCTATGACATAATATTCAAACTTTATAACTTGAAGACCCTAATGAAAGATTTTTTGTAAAGTCTTAAATCATTGCAAGCTCTCTCAGCTGAAGACAAGCAAATCCTGGAATACAGTTCGTGTAACACTGTACTTCTCAATGCAGTTCTCAAACAAGAGCAAAATGCATTTCTGCCACAAGGGGGCACTGTAAGGGAAGACTCCAGGTTAGTTTTCTTGTGGGCTCCATCTTCTACCTCATATAGTTGGATGTTTGTTGAGATACAGTAGATGATACTTTATGTCCTCTCAGGCTGTAATTGACAGGTAAGAGGCTAAATTTGTCTGACAAATGTGTTTATCTTTATAATCTTCAAATGATTCCTATGTTCCTATTAATGTTCTCCCCCATCACAGCATAATGTTCCCTATAGTCTGGCCAGTAACTTTTTTTTTCTTTTCCAAATGCTACAAGGACAACAAAACATATCCAGGAATGTCAGAGGTGCCCTAAAGACAATAAAAGACTTTATGGAATTAAATGATGAATGTTCAAGTAGCTTTTCCCTCCAGTGTTCTCCTCTTTCTGATGGTTTCACCAGCAGCATTGTCAAATAAGGAAATTTTGCAAACCACCGCCTCTCAAAAATACACAATCCCTTTATTTATAGATAAAATTACACCTGAAAATTAGGAGAAAATTGATCAAGCTCTTGCATGAGCAATATATGCTTTTGGATCAGCATTGTCAATAACTGAAAATGCATATTGACAGGAAGTTTTTACATTAATATGAGGGAAACCTGCTCTCAAGAATAGTTAAAATGTTCTTAAAATATACAGTCCTTGTTATTTTATTTGTATGTAGCACTACCCCTGTAGGAGCTGCTGAATTAGATTTGGGTCTTGCACGTTACCTCAACATTCGTTGTCTAGGGGAAGAAAGTCTGTAAAGAACTCCAATGTCCACACAAGTTGTAAAACCTTTTTTTTTTCTCATAACTTGTAAGAAAGTAGAAGGATGGAGGAGTAGGGGAAGGTTCAGGCGCATAGTACAGATCACTGGGGAAAACTTCTGAGTTCCAAAAAAGTCACTCACCACTTCCTCTTGAGTGGGTATTGCTCACCCGGATAGGCCCCTCTCACCTGGCCTAGCAGCCGGGATGATGCATGAACAAAAATAGTATCAGTCTCTGCCACAGACTGGTTGCGAGCACAAATGAACGTTTCCAAAATCCTCTGCCACAGGATTGGGTACCCGGTAGTGGTGCAACTGGTCACCATTGATCCGTGATCCGAACGGGTCACCCCCTTCGGATCGGCACACTATGCGATCTGCGGATTGCCGCCGCGGCCACAGCATCAGGAAAGACCGCGGCTTCGGCCTTGCTTCGGAACCGCGGCCATCTTGGTACACCCTGCTGTCTGAGGTCTGGGAGTCATACTGATGAGGGGTCTGCACTGGGGGGTGCCACTGTCTTTACTGCTGGGGGGTGTCACTGTCTTTTCTGCTGGGGGGTGTCACTGTCTTTACTGCTGGGGGGTGTCACTGTCTTTACTGCTGGGGGGTGTCACTGTCTTTACTGCTGGGGGGTGTCACTGCCTTTACTGCTGGGGGTGTCAGTGCCTTTGCTGCTGGGGGGTGTCAGTGCCTTTGCTGCTGGGGGGTGTCAGTGCCTTTGCTGCTGGGGGGTGTCAGTGCCTTTGCTACTGGGGGGTGTCAGTGCCTTTGATACTGGGGAGTGTCAGTGCCTTTGCTACTAGGGGGTGTCAGTGCCTTTGCTACTGGGGGGTGTCAGTGCCTTTACTACTGGGGGGTGTCAGTGCCTTTACTACTGGGGGGTGTCAGTGCCTTTACTACTGGGGGGTGTTCGTGCCTTTGCTACTGGGGGGTGTCAGTGCCTTTGCTACTGGGGGGTGTCAGTGCCTTTGCTACTGGGTGGTGTCAGTGCCTTTACTACTGGGGGGTGTCAGTGCCTTTACTACTAGGCGATGTCAGTGCCTTTGCTACTGGGGGGTGCCAGTGTCTTTGCTACTGGGGGTGTCTGCACTGAGGGAGTGGTTACTGTCTTTACTACTGGGGGGGTCTGCACTGAGGGGGGGTTACTGTCTTTACTACTGGGGGGTGTCTGCACTGAGGGGGGTGTACTACTGGGGGGTCTGTACCGATTGGGTTGTCTGCACTGAGGGGGTGTCTGTACTGAGGGAGGGGGGAGGTTCTATACTGATGGAGGGAGTGACACCATTTTTTATTTATTTTTGCACCGAGTGACACCAACCCTAGTGACGCCACTGCAGTGGGGGAGATGTGGATAATACAGTAGGGGGGAAGATGTGGATATTAGAGTGGGGGGGGGGGGTGGATATTACAGTATGATGTGGATATTACAGGTGGGGGGGGGGGAATGTGGATATTACAGTGGGGGGAGATTTTTTTATTTTTTCTGATCCGAAAAATTATCCGATCCGTGACGCTGATCCGAGGAACGATCCGAACCGTACGTTTTTTGATCCGTTGCATCCCTAGTACACGGATATCCAACCTTACAATCTTAGAGCCTTTAAGCCAACCCGGCACACTGTAAGGTTTCGTAGAATACGGTGCATCCTCCAATAAGGTTACCAGGCCTCTCCCAAAGTACCAGCCTTCTGATCGGTCCTTTCCGGGACAGGTCTTTCCCTGGTTTCCTCCATTGAGTGGCTTCTTCCCGCAGGACAGACAGCACAGAATCACCTTCAAAGCGTAGGCCCCAGTCAGGACAACTGGGCCTACCTGGCAGGAACGCAGCCTCGGGCCAGCATGGCCCAGAGGCTAAAAACCATACAGCACATACCTCATACCAGGAGGGCCACGAGGTGAAAAAAGGCCCCCGGAAGATGGCATCTGCCCCTTAAGTATCGCTCCCCAGCATGCCCAGCGGGGAGACCACTCCCACTAGGCTGTTCCCGGAGAAAGACACCCATTACACCCTGACCTGCTTGAGTTCCAACATTGGCCTATGGTGGTAACGCCACCTATAGGCAAACAAAGGGAAATACCTCCAAGAACAGCCAAAGTCAGAACAGATGCTGATTTGGCCTTAATTAACAAAATCTGAGCTAATTATCAGCTCAGACACCCAGCAAATTTGAACATAGCGCCTGGTCATCAGGAGCAGGGTGCTACATGTAATTAAAAAAATACAATTTTAATACAGACAGCACAGTGGCTAAGTGGTTAACGCTTCCACATAGCAGCACTGGTGTCACCGGTTCAAATCCCAACATTGACACTACCTGCCTGGAGTTTACATGTTCTCTCTGTGCCTGCGTGGGCCTCCTCACACACTCCAAAGACATGCTGGTAGGTAAATTAGCCCTAGTATATGAATGAATAGAAGATAGGGACCTTAGATTGTAAGCTCCTTGGGGGCAGGGACTGATGTGAATGTGCAATATGTACAGTGGTCTTGAAAAAGTTTTCATACCCCTTGAAATGTTGTCATGTTACAACCAAAAACATAAATGTATTTTATTGGGATTTTATGTGATAGACCAACACAAAGTGGCACATAATTGTGAAGTGGAAGGAAAATGATAAATGGTTTTCAATTTTTTTTACAAATAAATATCTGAAAAGTGTGGCGTGCATTTGTATTCAGCCCCCTTTACTCTGATACCTCTAACTAAAGTCTAGTGGAACAATTTGCCTTCAGAAGTCACCTAATTAGTAAATAGAGTCCACCTGTGTGTAATTTAATCTCAGTATAAATACAGCTGTTTTGTGAAGCCCTCAGAGGTTTGTTAGCCTTAGTTAACAAACAGCATCATTAAGGCCAAGAGACACACTAGACAGGTAAGGGATAAAGTTGTGGAAAGGTTTAAAGCAGGGTTAGGTTATAAAAATCCCAAGCTTCGAACATCTCATGGAGTACTGTTCAATCCATCATCTGAAAATGCAAACAGCATGGCACAACTGCAAACCTACCATGGCATGAACGTCCACCTAAACTGACAGGCTGGGCAAGGAGAGCATCAATCAAAGAAGCAGTCAAGATGTCCATGGTAACTCTGGAAAAGCTGCAGCGATCCATAGCTCAAGTGGGAGAATCTCTCCACAGGACAACTATTAGTCATGCACTCTACAAATGTGGTCTATATGCAAGAGTGGCAAGAAAAAAAGCCATTGTTAAGAGAAAGCCTTAATAAGTCTAATTTGCAGTTTGCGAAAAGCCATGCGGGGGACACAGCAAACATGTGGAAGAAGGTGCTCTGGTCAGATGAGACCAAATGGCCTAAAAGTAAAACGCTATTAGCCAGATTCACGTAGGAGGGCGCATCTTTAGTTTGGCGTAGCACATCCGATTTGCACTACGCCGACGTAACATAGTGAGGCAAGGCCAGTATTCACAAAGCACTTGCTCCGTAAGTTACGTCGGCGTAGCGCAAATGGGCCAGCGTAACCCCGCCTAATTCAAAGTAGGCATGTAGTGGGCGGGCTACATTTAAATTAACCGTGACCACATGTAAATGAAGGCCGTTCGTACGGCGCATGCGCGCGCATGCTCAGAATCACGTCGCAAATACTCAATGCTTTCGACGTGAACGTAACCTACGCCCAGCCCCATTCACGTACAATTACGCAAACGACGTTAAATACGACGGCTGTTCCGTCGTCCATACCTTGCATGGGCTGTGCCATCTTTTTGGTGGTTTATCTTTATGCCAGAAAAACGACCTTACGTAAACGGCGTATCTTACTGCGACGGGCGTACGTACGTTCGTGAATCGGCGTATCTTGCTCATTTACATATTCGACGCGTAAATCCACGTACACGCCCCTAGCCGCCAGCGTAAATATGAAGCCAAGATACGACGGCGTAGGAGACTTACGTCGGTCGTATCTTGGCAACAGTGCGGCGTATCTCAGTTTAAGAATGCGCGCAAAGATACGACGGCGCGCATTCGGACTTACGACGGCGTATCTACTGATACGCCGTTGTAAGTCTCTCTGAATCTGGCTAAGTGTGTGGAAGAAAACTAACAATGCACAATCACCCTGAACACACCATCTCCACTGTGAAACATGGTGGTGGCATCATCATGCTGCGGGGATGCTTTTTTTTTAGCAGGGACAGGGAAGCTGGTCAGAGTTTATGGAAAGATGGATGGAGCCAAATACAGGACAATCTTAGGAGAAAGCCTGTTAGAGTCTGCAAAATACTTGAGATTGGGACGAAGGTTCACCTTCCAGCAGGATAATGACCCTAAACATACAGCCAGAGCTACAATAGAATGGTTTAGATCAAAGCATATTTATTTGTTATAATGGCCCAGTCAAAGTGCAGACCTAAATCCAATTGAGAATCTGTGGCAAGACTTGAAAATTGCTTTTCACAGATGCTTTTCATCCAATCTGACAGAGCTTGAGCTATTTTGCAAAGAAGAATGGGCAAAAATGTCACTTTCTAGATGTTCAAAGCTGGTAGAGACATCCCCAAAAAGACTTGCAGCTGTAATTTCAGTGTTGCAGTGTTGCAGTATTGACTCGGGCGGGCTGAATACAAATGCATGCCACCCTTTTCAGATATTTATTTGTAAAAAAAAAATGAAAACCATTTATTATTTTCCTTCCACTTCACAATTGTAGCACCCTCTAGTGTGCAGGGTGCGTGAGGTTTTTTGTCAGGTTAGGGAAATTTATGCAGGCTTGGCTGGCAGCCTGACCTGCTTGTTTTTGTTTCTGAGTCAGGGTTTGAGTGACTCAGGGAGGGCTGGGTGACTCACAGGCAGCATCACTGGGACCTCCCACTTATTTCCAGAATGTGCTGGAACCTTCTGGAAAGAAAAGAGGATATGCGAGGTGGGGCATTCTGGAGAATTCTGAGGGTGCTGACCAATCCCCAACCTGGATTGGCAGGGGGCAGGTCTCCTCAAATACTCAGGGTCAGCCCAGCTGGGAAGGAGTTGTTCAGGTGGAAGCTGGAGATGGAGTGTTGGGCTGTCGGTGGCCTTGGAGGGAGCTCCCCAGTCAGGGGGGGTGACCTTGGGCCTGGGCTCAGGTGTGGACAGGGCCCTCTCAAGACACATGGAGGGGTCCTGGACAGGAGGCACAGGAGCAAGGAGAGGACAGCAGGAGAACACTGCCAGGAAAGTCTCCAGAAGAAACAACAATTTGCAGCCAAGAGCAAGAGGGCTGGTGCGTGACACACAGTAGGGAGGACTGGGAGGCACGCCTGAGAGGACTGGGTGCAGAACCAGTAGAGAGGACTCTTGTGACACAGCAGTGGAAAGAGGCAGCTGCAGCCAGGAGGGCTGGCAGGGCCTGAAGAGGTGGTACTGGGATCACTAGTCACATGGGACAGCTAGCACTAGGACTACCATTTTTGCTACACCATAGAGGCCCGCGGTCAAAGTAAAAAGGCATTTTTACTTTGGGTCTGGCTGAGCCAGTGTCAGGCCTGCAATTCAGTACTAGCTGATCCTGGGAGTTGTAGTTCTACAAGCAAGCTTGTGCTAGAATTAGAAGAGAGGAAGTTGTATGTACCGGAGATGTATATAGTTCTCAGTCCCTATTGCTTTTATAATCCCATATCTACCCTCTCCCCATCAAAGTTACTGTACAATCCCCTAAATAAAAGAATTAAAAAAGTACAGGGACTGCTTCTGGACTACTGAGTGTCTGAAGATGTGTGTGCCTGGTCGTGCAGGATGAGAGGTGGGCCATATACATATACATATACCAGTAGCCCCTACAGGGGTAACGCTACACAATTATGTGTCACTTTGTGTTGGTCTATTTCATAAAATCCCAATAAAATACATTAAAGTTTTTGGTTGTAACATGACAAAATGTGGAAAATAGAGGGGTGTGAATACTTTTTCAAGGTACTGCACTGTATGTAAAGCACTGTGTAAATTGACAGCGCTATATAGAGGGGTGTGAATACTTTTTCAAGGTACTGCACTGTATGTAAAGCACTGTGTAAATTGACAGCGCTATATAAGTACCTGTAATAAATAAATAATACTTTTATATAGACTGCATTTAGCTTCCCAGTGTAACCAAACAACTTTATTAGGCAGATTCAGAAAGACTTAGGCTGGCGTATCAGTAGATACGCCAGCCTAAGTCTGAATCTGCGCCGACGCAAATTTAAGCGTATTCTGGTAACTAGATACGCTTAAATTAGGCTAAGATACGAGCGGCGTAATTTTTTTACACCTTCGTATCTTAACCACTTAAGCCCCGGACCAAAATGCTGCCTAAAGACCCAAGGGGTTTTTACAGTTCGGGACTGCGTCGCTTTAACAGACAATTGCGCGGTCGTGCGACGTGGCTCCCAAACAAAATTGGCGTCTTTTTTTCCCCACAAATAGAGCTTTCTTTTGGTGGTATTTGATCACCTCTGCGGTTTTTATTTTTTGCGCTATAAACAAAAATAGAGCCACAATTTTGAAAAAAAATGCAATATTTTTTTACTTTTTGCTATAATAAATATCCCCCAAAAACATATATAACATTTTTTTTCCTCAGTTTAGGCCGATACGTATTCTTCTACCTATTTTTGGTAAAAAAAATCGCAATTATCGTTTATCGGTTGGTTTGCGCAAAATTTATAGTGTTTACAAAATAGGGGATAGTTTTTTTGCATTTTTTTTTTTTTTTTTTTTTACTACTAATGGCGGCGATCAGCAATTTTTTTCGTGACTGCGACATTATGGCGGACACTTCGGACAATTTTGACACATTTTTGGGACAATTGTCATTTTCACAGCAAAAAATGCATTTAAATTGCATTCTTTATTGTGAAAATGACAGTTGCAGTTTGGGAGTTAAACACAGGGGGCGCTGTAACATTTAGGGATCACTGTGTATGTGTTTACTAGTGTAGGGGGGTGTGGCTGTAGGAATGACGTCATCGATCGTGTCTTCCCTATAAATGAGATGACGCGATCGATGCACCGACACAGTAAAGCACGGGGAAGCCGTGTTTACACACGGCTCTCCCCGTTCTTCAGCTCCCGGGAGCGATCGCGACGGAGCGGCTATAAACGAATAGCCGCGCCGTCGTCCCGGATCGCTCCTGAAGCCACGGGGACCGCCGCATGTACCGGGGGGGGTCCCGATCGGACCCCCGACCCACGTCAAGCAGGGCACGTATATATACGTTGATGTGCATGCCTGTGCCATTCTGCTGACGTATATGTACATGAGGCGGTCCTTAAGTGGTTAAAGTGTAATTTTTAGGCTGGCCGCTAGGTGGCGCTTCCATTGCGGTCGGCGTAGAATATGTAAATCACTAGATACGCCTATTCACGAACGTACGCCTGACCGACGCAGTAAAGATACACGTTTCCGTAAGAGATAGGATGCCTAAAGATAAACATGCCCCCTAGGTGGCGTAGCCAATGTTAAGTATGGCCGTTGTTCCCGCGTCGAAATTTGAAAATTTTCCGTAGTTTGCGTAAGTCGTCCGTGAATAGGGCTGGACGTAATTTACGTCAACGTCGAAAACCAATACGTCCTTGCGGCGTACTTTGCCGCAATGCACACTGGGATATGTACACGGACGGCGCATTCGCCATTCGTAAATAACGTCAATCACGTCAGGTCACCCCCCATTAACATAAAACATGCCCCCTCAGCCAAATTTGAATTAGGCGCGCTTACGCCCTTCGCATTTACGATACGCCGCCTTAACTTAGCAGGCAGTACTTGCCTTGCTAACTTACGGCGGCGTAGTGTAAATACGATACGCTACGCCACCGCAAGGATGCGCCCGCATACCTGAATCCAGCTATATATGTGTAAAACTAATCCACAATGATTTTTTTAGAAACTTTCCATTTTTTTCTGAGAAAAAACAGGGATTTTTTTTTTTTCATGACTTGAAAACATCAGAAAATGTTACATCTCTACTTATGCCATAAGAAATCCTCTGAACTACACACTATGAGAAGTCTTCATCAGGATGAATATAACTACCACTTAGATGAAGAAGTTCATTACTACAGAAATGAGACCTATAATTGAAACAAATAAAATTTAGCATAGTAATATAATCCTAAAAATAACTATGCAGAAGGACATCTCCTACATACCACATTAAATGAAGCATGACATCCTTGCCATCCATTTGGATTGTCAGGTTATATAAAGATAGGTTTAACATAAGCAGACAGTATTCAACAATGAAGATAAAAATTACCGATGCAAATTTGGCTTGAAAGATTTCCAGTTCCTGCAGTTCGAACTTATAAAATGCTACCTTAAGAAATTTCGGGAATGATCTTTGGCAACCTTTCAAGCAAAAAATCATCAGTTAGGACTCCTTGCATCCATTTAAAATAGACTTCCCTTGTAATTGCCGGGCTTCCAGGCTTCTTTCTTTTCAACATCTCTAAATAAGATATTTTAATGTTCTTATATTTATCCTACCATCCTTTGTAGTTGCTTGTGTTTCTCATTTTTTAGAAATATATATAAAAAAAAAAAATTCCTCAGTTTAGGTCGATACGTATTCTTCTACACATTTGTGGTAAAAAAATCGTAATAAGCGTTTATTGATCGGTTTGCGCAAAAGTTATAGGGGTAGATCCACGTACAACGGCGCATTAATCCGCCGGGCGTAGCGTATCTAAGATACACTACGCCGCTGTATCTTATCTTTTTTTTCGAATCCTCAAAGAATGGCGCGGCATTCAAATCTCTGTGATGGGGGCGTGTTTTATGTAAATACGTCGTGACTCGACGTAAACAACGTTTTTTTTTAACTGCGCATGCGCCGTCCGTGGGGGTATCCCAGTGCGCATGCTCGAAATGAAACCGGAACAAGCCAATGTTTACGACGAGTGACGTCATTCTACGCAAATCCCTATTCGCGAACGACTTACGCAAACGACGTAAAAAATTCAAAATGCGAGGCTGGAACGACGGCCATACTTAACATTGAGTACGCCTCATAATAGCAGGTTTAACTATACGCCGGAAAAAGCCGAACGCAAACGACGTAAAAAAATGCGCCGGCTGTACGTACGTTCGTGGATCGCCGTAACTAGCTAATTTGCATACTAGATGCGGAATTCGACGGAAACGCCACCTAGCGGCCGCCAAAAAATTGCACCTAAGATCCGACGGCGTACGAAGACGTACGCCTGTCGGATCCATCCGAGATGCCGTTGTATCTTGTTTTGTAGATACAAAACAAAGATACGACACGCAAAATTTGAAATTACGCAGCGTATCAAGAGATACGCCGGCGTAATTCTTTTGTGGATCTGCCCCATAGTGTCTACAAAATAGGGAATAGTTTTATGGCATTTTTATTAATAATTTTTTTTTTTTACTAGTAATGGCGGCGATCAGTGATTTTTATCATGTCTGCGACATTATGGCAGACACATCAGACACTTTTGACACCATTTTGGAACCATTGTCATTTTCACAGTAATTAGTGCACTGAGAGAAATCCAAGGACAAGCTGGGTGATCAGGTCAGGTGGAGCTATTCCCAGGACCAGCTGAACAATTGTTCAGCTGGATTGTTCAGCTGGTCCTGGGAATAGCTCCACCTGACCTGATCACCCAGCTTGTCCTTGGATTTCTCCTCTGGTGTCTCCTATCTGACCTGACTTGTCCTGTTTCCGGATCATTTTGCTTGAACTCTGTTGGCTCTACTGCTTAGGATTCAGTTTTATCAAGCTCAATAGCTCAAGTGAACAAACAATGCCAATGGTGTGATTCACCCCTATATGGGGCAGCTCATTCTATGTTTGAATCGGACAGATCTCGCCTTGGTTCAAGGTCGGCACACCGAAAGGCTTTCTACTGACATCACTGTTGCCTAGGAGTTCGTGCATGCCTGTTTGACATACCGTCGCTGACGTGTATGTCCACGTATTCTGGTAAGAGTACCCATCTTTATATTTATTTATCTGGATACCATTGTGGATTGCTGATGAGGTTCCCACTATTTACCAAGACTACCTGATTTCCACACCTGAGAAGACTATCACCATCTTCCACTCCTTTGTTGTCTGGTTTTTCTCCATAAGAACTCCTGACCAACCTCTCCCTAACGGATTGCATATGCCAGTCTGATATTGGACTGTCATATATATATATATTTGAATTAACACTTATTTTTATGGACTTCTTTTGGGGTTCAATTTTTTTTTTATTATTTATTTTTTGCCACACATATATGTTATATCACTCACCACGGTGCTGTTTAGTTATATACTAACTTAGAGAGATTCCACCTCCTAGTGGTTCTCCAGGTTACTGCATTGTTATCACCCTTTTGTTTTCACTTGCCATACCACTTGGTGGTGTGATTTCCATTTTCCAATTTCATTGATTTTTCACTGAATTGGATCATTTACCGTATTTTTTGATTCACTTCAGTTAATATTTAGCGCTGCACTTTTTCTTTTCCAGATACTAATCTGAGGCAGACCATGCAGACCCCGCAGCTTTTCTCATTAGAACACTGGGACATCAGCTGAATATAATTCTTCACTTCCCCCCCACCTAAAATGTACAGACTTTATATACAGCACAGCATGAGGGATATTCTTCCTTCCTCGGACATCTCCTAGTGTGTGTCTTCGGACACATCAGAGCTAGGGGGGAGCCTAAGATAAGCCACCTTTGGCTCTGAAGTCTGTGACAGGAAGCCGGTGGGGAGAGATATCAGCTGCTGCATTGATGGGGGAGTGCAGTATTGAGGACCTGGGGAACCATGCAGTGGATGCAAGGCATATCCCCCGTATGCCCGGCACTGGCAACCACACCTGTTTTAAACATCCCTTATTTTCTGTAGAGTTAGACGCTTTAAGTGCCCTGGTTGTTATGAACTGTGCAAAATATCACCAGTGTGTTCTCACTGTTCAGAAGGCAATTGATAGGCCACTGTGTTTACATGAAAATTAGATCAAAGCCAGATTTAGAACTAGGTTTGCTTATTTAAAAAAAAAAAAATCACAATGGTTTAATTTAACTAGGTTTGGGAAAATGTTTTCATGGTAAATGAAAAACATAATGGAGAGTGTGATGAGTCTGAAGCATTATGGGTGGAACTGTACATAAGTGTGCGTACTACAAAGGTTATCATTGGAGTTTGTTGTAGACCTCGCAGTGTTAATGAGGAGGTAAAGACTCTGCATATTGTACAGATGGAAAGGGCTGCAAGGGCTGGGAGAGTGATAATAATGGGGGACTAGGAATGATGCTCTACTGGATCTGTTAACCTCAAGCCGTGCAGAGTTTAATACCAATATTAACCTCTTGACCACTGGGCACTTAAACCCCCTTCCTGACCAGACCAATTTTCAGCTTTCGGTGCTCTCACAATTTGAATGACAATTACTCCGTCATACAACATTGTACCCATTTGAAATTGTTGTCCTTTTTTTCACACAAATAGAGCTTTCTTTTGGTGGTATTAGATCACCTCTGGGTTTTTTATTTTTTGCGCTATAAAAGAAAAACGACCGAAAATTCTGTAAAAAAACAAAAAACAAACTTGTTTCTGTCATATTCGCAGGTTATTTCTCACACACAGCATATGCATACCACAAATGACACCCCAAAACACATTCTGCTATTCCTCCCGAGTATGGCGATACCCCATGTGTGCAACTTTTACACAGCGTGGCCACATACAGAGGCCCAACATGCAGGGAGCGCCATCAGGCGTTCTGGAACACCCAGGCCAATTCTGACATTCCTCTCCTACATGGAAAAATCACAATTTATTTGCTAGAAAACTACATAGAACCCCAAAACATTATATATGCGGAGTATTGGGGTATTGCGGAGTATTTGGGTATTGCAGAGTATTGGGGTATTGGGGGTATTGCAGAGTATTGGGGTATTGCGGAGTATTTGGGTATTGCAGAGTATTGGGGTATTGGGGGTATTGCAGAGTATTGGGGTATTGCGGAGTATTGGGGGTATTGCAGAGTATTTGGGTATTGCAGAGTATCGCGCAGGGTATTGGGGTATTGCAGAGTATTGCGCAGGGTATTGCAGAGTATTGCGCAGGGTATTGCAGAGTATCGGGGTATTGCAGAGTATCGAGGTATTGCAGAGTATGGGGTATTGCAGAGTATGGGGTATTGCAGAGTATCGGGGTATGGCAGAGTATCGGGGTATGGCAGAGTATCGGGGTATGGCAGAGTATCGGGGTATGGCAGAGTATCGGGGTATGGCAGAGTATGGGGTATGGCAGAGTATGGGGTATGGCAGAGTATGGGGTATGGCAGAGTATGGGGTATTGCAGAGTATGGGGTATTGCAGAGTATGCAGAGTATGGCAGAGTATGGGGTATGGCAGAGTATGCAGAGTATGGCAGAGTATGGGGTATTGCAGAGTATCGGGGTATGGCAGAGTATCGGGGTATGGCAGAGTATCGGGGTATGGCAGAGTAACGGGGTATTGCAGAGTATGCAGAGTATGGCAGAGTATGGGGTATGGCAGAGTATGCAGAGTATGGCAGAGTATGGGGTATTGCAGAGTATGGGGTATGGCAGAGTATGCAGAGTATGGCAGAGTATGGGGTATGGCAGAGTATGCAGAGTATGGCAGAGTATGCAGAGTATGGCAGAGTATGGGGTATGGCAGAGTATGCAGAGTATGGCAGAATATGGGGTATGGCAGAGTATGCAGAGTATGCAGAGTATGGCAGAGTATGGGGTATTGCAGAGTATGGGGTATTGCAGAGTATGGGGTATGGCAGAGTATTGCTGAGCTGGGAGGGATGGCTGGATCTGTGACTGCAGTTGTCACAGATCCAGCCACAGCACTGCTGACACCCCGCGCTCCCCCCCCCCCTCCTCTCCTCTCCTCTCCTCTCGCACTGTACGAACGGTACAGAGAGGAGAGGGAGGAACCGGCGTCATCAAATGACGCCGGTTTGTTTACAAGTGATCGCTCCGTCATTTGACGGAGCGATCACGTGGTAAACAGCCCCGATTCGCGGCAATTTACCGTGATCCGTGATGCGCCGGGTCTTCTAGACCCGGCGAGCACGGACACTTCCGCGAGCGCGCCCCAGGGGACGCGCAAACGCGGAAGTGCACGAGGACGTCCCAGGGACGTCCTGTCACAGTAACTCGACCGCGCTGTAGCAGTATTTTTGCTATAGCGCGGTCGGCAAGTGGTTAATATAAAAGAACATCTGGGTAGCAGTGAAAATAATGTTAGCTGTAAGCAACAAACACATACAGGAAAGATAAAAACACTTAACTTTAGGAGAGCAAATTTTCCAAGGATGAGGGCTGCTCTCCAAGACTTAAGCCTTGTACACACGACCGAGGAACTCGACGGGCGAAACACATTGTTTTCCTCGTCGAGTTCCTTGTTAGGCTGTCGAGGAACTCGACAAGCCAATTTTCTCCATTCCCGTCAAGGAAATAGAGAACTTGCTCTCTTTTTGGCTTGTTGAGTTTCTCGACAGTTTCCTCTACGAAAATGTACACACGACCGGTTTCCTCAGGAAAAAAAATATCTCCCAGCAAGTTTCTTGCTGGTTTTTGCAGAGAAACTCGGTCGTGTGTACGAGGCCTTAGACTGGGAGGGAATATTGGCATCAATGGACACAGAACAGAAATGGGAATTCTTCAAAAAGTCTGTATGTGAACTCACTGAAAAGTATATTGCCATGGCCAGTAAGTTTAAAAGGCTAAAAATAAAACCTATGTGACTCACAGCCAAAGTTAAAATTGCTAAAAAATAATAAGAAAATAGCTTTTAAAAAATATAAAAATGAAGCCATCATGCTTCTGTCTTTGGGAGTCATGCTTGTAACTGTTAGCCTTGCAATGCCTAATGGGACTTGTAGTTTTGCAACAGCTGGAGAGCCACCAGTTTGAGACCCCTGGTTTAAATGCTATATATAATATGTAAAAAGGAACTCAAGGATTAAAAAGTTCAAAACTAATGCCAGCTTGCAAAAGATTATAGGACAATCCCCCAAATATTATTCAAATATATTAATGGTAAAAAGGTCAGGTCTGAGCACGTATGCCCTTTACAAAAAAATCTAGAGTGGGTGACTGGGGACAAAGAGAAGGTAAATTTATGAAATACTTTCTTCAGCTCAGTCTATGCAAAAGAGCATGGGGGAACTCATGTCCATAATGGGAATGGTATTGACACAGCCCCAAATGATCCACAATGGCTCAAATGTGATATGGTACAGAAATATTTAGACAGAATAAAAGGTGGATAAAGCACATGAACCAGATGGCATACAACCATGGATCCTAAAAGAATTGAGCTCTGTAATTTCAAAGTCACTGTTTCTAATTTTTAGGGACTCGTTAATGATTGGAATGGTACCACTGGATTGGCGTAGGGCCAATGTGGTGCCCATATTTAAAAAGGGATTTAAAGTCTTTACCAAGTAACTATATGTTAGTTTAACTTCTATAGTAGGGAATAGGGATGAGCCGAACATACCCGCGTTCGGTTCACACCAGAACTTTCGAACGGACCGAACGTTCGCGCGAACATTTAGAACCCCATTGAAGTCTATGGGACTCGAACGTTCGAATTCAAAAGTGCTCATTTTAAAGCCCAATATGCAAGTTATTGTTGGAAAACTTCTTTGAGAACCCGGGTCTTGCCCCAGGGAACATGTATCAATGGAAAAAAAAGTTTTAAAAACTGTAGTTTTTTCTGGAGCAGCGATATTAATGATGCTTAAAGTGAAAAAAAAATGAAAAATCCCTTTAAATATCATACCTGCTGGGTGTCTATAGTAGTGGCACGTGTTTAGAAATGTCCCTGCACAACATGAGATTACTATAAGAAAAAATACATTTAATACTGTTTGCGACTTTAACCTCCCTGGCGGTATGATTCTGTCTGAAAAAACATGCTGAAAGCGGTACAATTATTTGCAAGGAAATTTGGTGTTTTATACTGTAGGCCTGTGATTTTTAGGAATAACTCACTTAAATCTGACCAAACAAGAATCTAATAGGCATCCCGGGTATGACATTTTTTTAAAAACAAAATTTTAAATTATAATATAATAAATAATTATAAATAATTATAGCAAGTAATAATATAATTAAAATAAAAATGATTCAATAATGTAATCAAATCAAAATCACTGAAATTTTCTCAGTTGCAGAATTGTTGCTGTCATTATTTTTTTTTTTTTTATGACGAATTTCCCCGCAAATCGCTATCGCACAATTCTGCAAGTGATTATAATTTATTATCGCTGTTTTCTAGCTGATCTAAAACCATTTTTGACATAAAAAGACACTTTTGGTTGCTATGGACAATCTACAGTTTTCAGGCAGAAAGAACCGTTTTTATTATATAAAAGTACATGTAGGACACTGGGCAGACCACTAGGGACAAGGGGTGTGTTTTTTTTACATACAGTACTGTAATCTATAAGATTACAGTATACTGTATGTATAGTGTTTGTTTACTTTTTTGAATTTGGCGCCGATCTCCGCTCCCGTGCGTCGTAACGTCGCAGGGAACGGAGATCGGCGGCACAGGAGGACGCTGTGTGAATCGAGCGAGGTCTCGCTCGCTCACACAGCGGGGGTGACATCGCTGGATCCAGGACAAGGTAAGCCAGCGCACGCTGCAGGCTCTGCATATCTACCCCGAGCGTGACTCGGGGTTACCGATCGTAACATGAAAAACCCACCCCGAGTCACGCTCGGGAATACCGCCAGGGGGGTTAATGTAATGTTTGGTCCCTGCAATATGGATAAAAATCATTGAAAAAAATAGCATGAGTTTCCCCGCCACCACTCCCCCCAGGTCATTACAAGACCCAGTGCAGATCCTGACCTCCCTGGGGCCCTAAGCAAAATGACATGGCACATTAAAAATGAGAAGCGGAGGGCACTGACGACAGTGACATGTCACATTAAAGAAAGTTGAGAAGCGGGGGGAGGGGTGTTCTGCTGTCGGAAATGACTCAGCCAACGAGTTTAGAAGTGGGGTGAGAGGGCGAAAATGACTTCTCACCAGGCGGGGCCTCTAGTAATTTGGGGGGCCCATCACAGCTTTGCGGGGCCCTAAGCGGCTTGCATAGTGAGCCTATAGGGAGGATCGGCCCTGACAAGACCCTTTGGTTCTATATACTTTGAACAGCAGTATACAGGCGGTGCAAACAAGATAAGGACTGTAGGTTTGTTAAGTAGAATCTGAACCATGTCAGACTTTGCTGCTGCATATTGCACAATTTCCTAAAGAGACCCTCAACAAACTACATGACACTTGTGCCTGATGAGGCCACTGATGTTCCAGTGGTGGTGGCCCGTGAGACTGTCCATGCAGGCTTGGCCCCCCAAAGTGCACGTGCTGTGTGGCAACAATATGTCGATTATTTTAGGGTTGGGGGGGGGGGCATTACAATGCCAGATCTTGGCTCAATAAATTATTTTTTTGGGAAAGAAAAATTCTAGAAAAAAGGGGGGTTGCCATCCGGGGTCCCCTTTGAACAAATTCTGTGAAGAACTCCTGTTCTCTGAAGGCCTCCATTATTTCTGCAAGTCAAAATTAAGCAAAAAAAGCTAAGTCAAGCCTTAGCTTTCTCCCCATATCTAACCCACAAACTCATCCACTGATCATAAAGTCCAAAATCAAGTTTCGTATTGTCCTACTGCACAATCGTTTTTCCGACGTTTTCTACCGACTGTGAACGACGTTCTCACTCACGCAATATCCCTTTATACACTGAGCATGTGAGAAGCTCCGCACGTTTCCCCGCACACAGGCAATACAACACGTTAAAGCACTGCAGCTTGCACAATCTACTGCCTGCCAAATAGGAATAGCTGATCTAGCTAAGCTATACAGTGTATAAATATATGTACAACTCCTAGGATGTATATATATCCTCTACACACTGTAAATTTAACTGAACTAAATAGCCTGCCTGCTCTATATATCTATCTATCTATCTGGTAGAAAAGACACTGGGCCAGATTCAGAAAGATTAGCGTATCTTTCTGCGGGCGTAGCGCATCTCATATGCGCTACGCCGCCGTAACTCAGTCAGGCGAGTAGTGTATTTTGAAAGATCTTACGCCCGAAGTTACGGCGGCGTAGCGTATATGGGCGGGCGTAAGCCCGCCTAATACAAATGTGGATGATGTGGGCGTGTTTTAGTTCAATTATTTGTGACCCCACTTAATTGACGTTTTTGATGAACGGCGCATGCGCGTCCGTGAACGTATCCCAGTGCGCATGCTCCCAATTATGCCACAAATAGTCAATGCTTTCGACGTGAACGTAACTTACGTACAGCCCCATTCACGGACGACTTACGCAAACAACGTAAAATACGACGCTGTTCGTACGTTTCCGACGTCCATAGCTAACATGACTTACCCCTGCTTTATGAGGCAATCTGGAATATGCAGTTCAGTTTTTGGCACCAGTTCTCCAAAAGGATATCAGAAACTGATAAGAAGCATGGAGGAGCTCAGCTATGAGGAAAGGTTAGAGGAAATTAATGTATTCTCTCTTGAGAAGAGAAGATTAAGGGGGATATGATCAACATGTACACATACATAAGTGGTCCATATAGTGAACTTGGTGTTGAGTTATCCACTTTAAGGTCTGCACAGAGGACAAGGGGGCACTCTTTACACCTAGAGGAAAAAAGATTTTGTCTCCAAATACGGAAAGGTTTCTTCATCGTAAGAGCTGGTGGAATAGGCTCCCTCCAGCTCAGTAGATTGCTTTAAAAAAGGCATTGATTCATTCCTAAATGTACATGTAGCACTACCCCTGAAGGAGCTGCTGGTTAGTTTTGGGTGGCATGTTACCTCTATTCCTTCGCCGTCTAGGGTACACAATGAGAGCTGAGAAGAACTGCAATGTCCACACTTTAGGTGTCTTTTTCTGTGTTTTATTACCCAACGGGGTAAAATAATAAAAGTAGTAGTAGTAGGTTCAGGTGTATAACTTTGTTTGAAACAATCCAGCTTCCAGCGATAAAACTTTTGTCGCCACTCTAGCCAGAGTGGGTATTGTGCACCTGGATAGGCCACCAGCCTAGCAGCTGGTGGCCTATCCACCAGCCTAGCAGCCAGGATGTCACACGGAAACTTTAGCAAAGTCTCTGCCACAGACCTTCCCAAAGGTGGAGATGTATTCGGTCCAGAATCCTTCTCAACACAGGATTAAGCACCCGGATCTCTCTTGAATAAACTTTAGTGAATTCAGAGCTGACAGGCGACCATCATTCAGCCTCTGAGCAAACGTGCGTCCTTCGATGAAGTTCAAGGCCTCTCCTGAGATACCAGCCTTGTGCTCGGTACTCCCCCAGGTAGGTTCTTCATCGGGCGGCTTCCTCCCTCAGGACGGACAGAACATGACCACTCTGCAACTGTAGACCGAGTCTGACTACTAGGCCTACACGGTAGATCACAACCCCAGACCAACCTGGTCCCGGAGTCAGGAACACTTTAACACGCACCCCCGGCCATGAGGGCCACACACAGGGGGTGGTGGGACGACAGACCAGCGATCGACGACCGTAAACCAATGACGTCTGTCCCTTAAGTACTCTCCCCCAGCATGCACAGCGAGGTAATCCACCCCCACTGATTGGTTGCCGAGGAAAAACACCCAATACGCCCTGACTCGACTGCTGCCACCCTTCGCCTGGGGTGGTACCAATACCCCAGACAGCAATAGTGGTCACTCAGTACAGCCATGGCTGGAACAGAGGCCCAAATTTGGCAAAAATAACACGGCCAGAGGCAACTAAATCTCTAACCACCCTCTTAAATTTAAGGCAGCACCAGCTATGAAAGTAGCAGGGCGCTACATACATAATATACCTGGGTACTGACAATTATAGGTAAAGTTGATCCAGGGAAAATACAGTTGCCTCTCTGAGAATCAGGAAGAATTTTTTTCCCCTGCTGTAGCCAATTGGAGCATGCTTTTCTGGGGGTTTTGGCCTTCCTCTGGATCAACTGTGGGTAAAGGATTGTGTGTATGGGATTGTATATATATATATATTTTTTTAACTAGATGGACTTGTGTCTTTTTTCAACCTGACTAACTATGTAACTATCTAACACGTGTGTCTGGACTGAATAAAAACTGTTCAAAATCTATTTGAATAGTACATGGAGCAAGAAAGATATTCCAAACTAGCCTGAGTGAACAAACCACCAAAGCAAGGATATGTCGGTGAGCGTTAGCATGTAACACACTTCTGCTTAGGCCTCATTTGCTCAAACCAGTGAACTGTTTCTCTGGCATCACATGCATTGCCTATGGTGTGCACAGAAATACACTTAATGTTGGTACCTCTGTTACATAGTTAGTCACAATGAAAAAATCATATGTCCATCAAGTTCAAATATTGTTAACCCCAATGTCTCTGAATGATACAATTTTTCCTCCTAGGGATCAATAGAGGCTGTCACAGCAGCCTAAAAACGAACTTAATCAATAAAAATGGCTTAGAGCAGTGAGCTGTGTCTAGAGACATAGCTTACCAGCTTGTTTAACAGAGACTATAAGCACTCGAAATGCGTTACATACTCAGGGCAGAGCAATGAGCTGCATCTGGAGACACAGTTCACTTCTTTGCGTGAAGAAACACTATTTGTGTAAATGAAACGTAATGTATTTTCTTGACTAAAACCAACAGATCTTATTATAAAAAGAAAGTAAACATTAGACAGCACATAATCTTTATTCACGTTATTGTTTTTTTTAAAAAAAAGCAAATTAAATTGCATTTAAAAGGAAAAGCTGAAAAAAAGAAGAAAAAAAAAAGGAAAAGCTGGGATTGCCCAAGTATTTTTGTTTATGGCTATGAAAGAAGTTGAGTGGAGAAAAGTTTCTCCTAAAGAAAAACAATAGAAACCAGCTGCAAAAAAATTAAGCCCTCCAGGTAGTTGAAAAAACGAACCTTGCAGTGAGTTCTAGACCTCATGGACTGTAAAGCCTCTTAAACACGAAACAATTGTTGGCAGGGGATTGTCTGTTGACAGACCGCTGTCATAAAATCTTACCGTTAGTACGCTCCTTTTGACAATTGTTGACCAACTTTCGGCCAACAAATGTTGGATGGCAGGCTAGTAAGTTTTCGGTGGACATCTGCTGCACATCTGATTTCCGTATGGTCAGTACACAAATCCGTCACACAAAAGTCAAACAGTACAAACATGCATGCTCGGAATTAATGCTCACTAAACATGAAATTAGCAGAAGGGGCTTAAAGGGTGGCGCCCAAGAGATTACATTTCTCATAGTACGGCACTATGTTTGTGTTTGTGGCACAACATGTGTACAATTAGTATACAAGACAAGATCCTGTCACACGCCCCTTTTGACAAAAATCAGACACTCGGTTGGCCAACAATCGTATCATGTGTATGAGACTAAGGCCCTGTACACACGATCGAACATGTCTGCTGAAACTAGTCCGCGGACCAGTTTCAGCGGACTGATCCGACCGTGTGTACAGCCTAGCAGACAGGTTTTTCCAGCAGACAAGTTTTAAAGCATGGTTTAAAACTTGTCGGCTGGAAACCCGCCCGTCCCACATGTCCGCTGGTTAGTACACCTAACCAGCGGACAGATATCTTCCGCATGCGTCGAATGGATTAGACGCATGCGTGGAAGTATTGTACTTCCTGGTTTGGTGACGTGGCGGCGTCAACGTCACCGCCACGTCACCGCGATGTCTGTCTGCAGGGATTTTGGTTTGATGGTGTGTACAGCCATCAGACCAAAATCTCCCAGCGGACATGTCCGATGAAAACGATCCGCGGACCATTTTCATCGGACATGTTCGATGGTGTGTACGAGGCCTTAAGGGTTGGTTCACAGACTGATCCGACCGTGTGTACAGCCTAGCAGACAGGTTTTTCCAGCAGACAAGTTTTAAAGCATGGTTTAAAACTTGTCGGCTGGAAACCCGCCCGTCCCACATGTCCGCTGGTTAGTACACCTAACCAGCGGACAGATATCTTCCGCATGCGTCGAATGGATTAGACGCATGCGTGGAAGTATTGTACTTCCTGGTTTGGTGACGTGGCGGCGTCAACGTCACCGCCACGTCACCGCGATGTCTGTCTGCAGGGATTTTGGTTTGATGGTGTGTACAGCCATCAGACCAAAATCTCCCAGCGGACATGTCCGATGAAAACGATCCGCGGACCATTTTCATCGGACATGTTCGATGGTGTGTACGAGGCCTTAAGGGTTGGTTCACACCTAAAAGTGGTACGGATGCATGCGCTTTTCCTGCACCACGTTCAAAATGCACTGCATTTTCAAACTGCTGCGGGTGCCAATACAGTGTTAACTGCACCCTAAATGCAGATCACAAATGCAGTGCATTTTTGTCCACCAGATCGCATGGTACCGCATTACTGTGAGATTTGGTGCAGTGTATATTTCAAGAGTACTGCATGCACTACTTTTTGTGCTATCAAATTAATAGGCTGCTAAATCACACTGCACAAAACCGCAGAGGAACACAGATCATATTACTGTTTGATTCTAGTGTGAAACGGCACTGAAGGTGTGGCTTTCATGTGCTCTTGCCAACGGCTGAGTGCTGGGAGGTTAAGTGCCTTGTCAAGCATGTGGTACCCAAATGACTGGTGTTTTTGCCATGCATGATGTGCTTGAGACAAAGTTTGCAAATTGCAACAGTGCGATCAGCTGCACAAGTACTAAAAAAAGACCCAGAAAGCTGAGCAGTGGGCTGTGATGGAATAGGATGGCTGCTCTCTACTCTTCCATAATGGTTGCCCTCATTGGGGTTGTGCCTCATACTCAGTTTCCTCCTCTGCTCTATCCAGCACCCAAGTCACCTCAGTGACCTCATCATCATCAACTCCATCCTCATTACCACTGGAGACAACTTGGCAATAATACTGTGGCTGGGGGAACTTGAATGCCAATTTGTGTACCAGTGTTCTCTCCTCTCTGTAGTTCCTGTCTTCCTCAATCTCAGAACCAACATCTGAAATAAGTACAGTAATGGCTGTGCATCATCAAGAAGCAAGTGGTTGACGCTGTGTTCAAATAACTTAGCTGACTCCTTCATGCCTGATGTTGGGGCTATGGCAGGAATAGCTTTGGACAAGGAGGCAGGTTTAGCCCCCTTTGGCAACTGCAGTGGACTGTGCACTAGTCTCTGCTTGGGTGACGAAGGATGAGGATGGTTTAGTAAGCCAGTCCACCACATCCTCTGCGTGCTGTGGCTGGATAGCATGGGCTACATCACTAAACAGAGGAAATTATATCCTTCCCAAGGACAACAACCTCTTAGATTTAATATATAGCACTTACTTTATATTAATAGCGCAGAAGTACATTTCTTTTTATATTGAAATCCATGCTTTTAGCTGGCCAACTGTATAAAAGTACAGGATGGGAACCTCTGCAATGCGAATCCGCTTCTGATGCTCTGGGAGACAGACCGCTGGCGGAAGGAGTGCTGACAACATCTCCCTCGCTGATAGAGGCTGCTCCCCCTACCGTATATCAGGTACATGCTATCGACAGGCTGCTTGTTAAAACTTCCATTACTCTTGACAACCACTTACGTCTTCACATTACTCCAGTCGGATACCTTCATACCCCAATATGTCGAGACCCACTCAATTAACTATATGTGTGCCTGTTACTTGCGACACAGCCATTTAGTAACTTTAGACCAGGCAAAGACAAAGTTTTAATAATTTACTTCAAAAAGGTGCAAAATGATCTGTCCAAAGTCCAACATACTAGTGGAAAGTTATTTATACATTCCTATGCCTAACTACAGGCTTGTGCTGCCCCAGCATACCTTCAAAGGTGAAGTCCAAGCAATTGCAGTCTTTCAAAGGTACTCTCATGCCGATGTAAGCCTTTCAGAGGAATGCTCCAGTGCTGGTGTATTCGGGGTGAACCCCAGGTTCATATGGCGGTACATCCTGATAGTTATAGTTAACCTTCTTCTGCTCCTCGCAGGTATCATTCTCTGTCTTTCCCTTACAGGCCCTGGATACAGCTATCCCTTTCACCTAGGCTCTCCACGGGGGAAATCCCTGAACTCTTTGTCCCCCAGGCAGAACTCTCCCACTAGACCACTAGACCATATTTATATACCACAGCATTAGTGGCATTAGTGGACCGGACCCAGAGAATAACCCGCCAAAAGACCAAAGAACCGAAAAAAGCATTAACTCCTACCCTCCCGGCCAGCACAGTACCTGTCTAGCTAATTCGACCATTACAAATTACAAATTGCCATTTGAAAAGGAAAATACACTCACAGAACAATAAAACACCCAGCATCTTTGAGGACCCTTATGCATCAATTGACTGGTCTGAAAAAGGTAATTATGAAAACAAATTATGAAAAATGTAGGTAGGTAGAGGGGGTGACTGGGGGCTGACTCTTGAAGGGGGGGGGTATCATTGGGCTGAAAGTTGGCAGGTTCAATATTGCATACAGGTTCTCATTAAATTAAAATGTTCCTATCAAATTTGCAGATACATCAAAAAAGCTAATAAAATCAACTTCATACAAATAAAATCATTTGAAAAAAAAAGACATATAACTACTGGGGTTCCGAGATTTAAAAGTCTGATGTTCACGCAAAAAACATTTTGATAACTATAGAAAACAGGCAGGTTAACCAAAAATTGCAGTTTGCATCAAATATATAAATTAATCCATGGTTTGAAAAAATGCCCCCCTCCCCCCTTAATCACCGTATTTACAGAGCATCAAGTTGTAAGAGAAAAAAGTTTGTAATACAGTAAAACCTTGGTTTGAGAGTAACTTGGTTAGAGAGCGTTTTGCAAGACAAGCAAAATGTTTTAATACATTTTGCCTTGATATACAAGCAATGTCTTGATATAAGAGTAGCGTCATGTCACAACTGAGTATAAAAAAGAAGAGAGGAGCCTCTAAGTGTTGTAACATGGTTACATTTAGAGAAGGTACAACTTTTAGAAACGTATTGCTACACTTAGGCCTCGTACACACGACCGAGTTTCTTGGCAAAAACCAGCAAGAAACTTGCTGGGAGATATTTTTTTGCCGAGGAAACCGGTCGTGTGTACATTTTTGTTGAGGAAACTGTCGAGAAACTCGACGAGTCAAAAAGAGAGCAAGTTCTCTATTTCCTCGACGGGAATGGAGAAACTTGCCTTGTCGAGTTCCTCAACAGCCTAACAAGGAACTCGACGAGGAAAACTATGTGTTTCGCCCGTCGAGTTCCTCGGTCGTGTGTACGATGCTTTAAGCCTCGTACACACGCTCGGTTTTCACGGCAAGAACCAGCAAGAAAACTGCTGGCAGAGTAAACCGAGCGTGTGTACGAGGCTTTCAGGTTTCTCGTCTGGAAATTTGGCCAGACTCTCGACGAGAAAAATAGAGATCCTGCTCTCTATTTTCTCGTCAATATTCTTGTCGGCTCGTTTCCCGACGAGAAACCCGAGAGTGTGTATACTTACCTGTCGAGGTGGAAACCGGCGCATGCTCGAAATGACTTTGACGCATGCGCGGTAGCTTCCACGGCATAGGTAGGGTGAAGCAAGATGGCGGCGATGGCATCGAATGTGACAAGCGCATGCTCGTCGTACGCGATGACGTCACTGCGTTCTTGCCTTTCAAGAGAACCGCGGTTCTTTTGAAAGGTCTGTGTGTACACTCGGGCGGCAAGAGATTCTTGTCAAGAATCTCGTTGGGAAAAACAACGGTTTTTTTTCCTGACGAGATACTTGCCCGTGTGTACGAGGCCTTAGAGGTGCCTCTCTTCTCTTTTATACCCTGTAAAAAAAAATGCTTTGATATACAAGTGCTTTGGATTACAAGCATGTTTCTGGAACGAATTATGCTTGCAAACCAAGGTTTTACTGTATACTGATTATAATTTGCCCTTTTTGCACTGATTTAGTAAATACTGTTATTCAAAGCAAAAAAGCAACAGCTATTGCAAGAGAACACTGTCATGCTGCAGACTGCAAAAATTCACAGAAAACGCGGCCTTGCTTGCAGCTTAATTATTGACTAAACAATAAATGTGTTGAGAGGTGAATTGTAAAATAAAGCAACGGTCATTCATTCTAGTACTTTGCCATATCTCTATTTATTGATAGTGACAATGGCAGAGACCCCCAGGAGTGTTTGACGGATGGCTTTTTTAAAGCACAGTAAATAACATGTTCACTGGTTTTGAGAAAAAAAAACAGGTGACAATGAAGTGGCCTCAACCAATGTTTTTTTGTCATTATTTTTCCGAATGAGAGATGGTTGCGCAAACTGAACTAGAAAGTAAAGGATGTTTGTGTAAATGTATAGTGGCAGCTCAATTAAGCGTGGGACCTTGTGTGTGCCATTTTTGTCTTTTGAAGATTATGATTTCTCCAGCAACACTTTCCAGCAAAGAGCTCAATATTGTAGTCACCATGGATATAGCACTACTTCAAGCGACAGATTTTCAAGGATTACGCATGGTCGCTTGAGCTGCAATACAGCAACAGAACAATTATTTCCAAGGTGAGACACTGGTAATTGCCACACCTGAACTGACAGGCAAGTACATTTTTATTAACTAAACAGCCACTTTTGTGAAAAATAATGTAATTCTTTTTTTTTCCATACTGGCCCAGATTCAGGTACGATTTGCCCCTTTTTTACGGAGGCACAGGGCAGCGTTTTTGCCCTGCGCCCCCGCAAATTATCTGCGCTACGCGCGATTCACGGAGCAGTAGCTCCGTAAATTGCATGTGCGCTCTTTAAAATTGCCCTGCGTAAGGGCGCCTAATGTAAATGATCCCGTAGGGGGCGGGAATCATTTAAATTAGGCGCGCTCCCGCGCCGAGCATAGAGCACATGCTCCGTCGGGAAACTTTCCCGACGTGCATTGCGGCAAATGACGTCACAAGGACGTCATTTGCTTCCAAGTGAACGTGAATGGCGTCCAGCGCCATTCACGAATCACTTACGCAAACGACGTGAAATTCAAATTTCACGACGCGGGAACGGCGTGTATACTTTAGCATTGGCTGCCCCTACTATTAGAAGGGGCAGCCTTACGCTAAAGACGCCGTATGGAAACTCCGTAACTTGCGTACGCAGTGCCCGCGCAACATTGTGAATCGGTGTTAGTATGCAATTTGCATACTATACACTGAGCACAATGGGAGCGCCCCCTAGCGGTCATCGCAAGAATGCAGCCTAAAATCTGCGTGGCATAAGAGCCTTATGCCACGCAGATTTTAGGCTGCAGTCGGCGTTACGATGTTCCTGAATCAGGAGCATTCGTAACGCCGGAGCAAGTAAGCAATTGCGCTGTGTAACCTATGGTTACGCAGGCGCAATTGCTTCTTGAATCTGGGCCACTGTGTTTATTAATTTAGTGTGAAGAGGGAGTTATAAAGCTTCACAATAGGGTTGATTTACTAAAACCGGAGAGTGCAAAATCTGGTGCAGCTGTGCATGGTAGCCAATCAGCGTCTTACTTAAGCGTGGTCAAATAAGCTTTGACAATAAAACCTGGAAGCTGATTGGTTTCTATGCAGAGATGCACCAGATTATGCACTCTCCAGTTTTAGTAAATCAAGGCCAAGGTATGTATAACAGAGTACCAGCAGGGGCATAAAAGACCTGGGGCATCTTTGAGTAGAGTAGCAATGCGGAGTGCTATGCGCACTGTGCCAATCAGTGGGGGCGGCCAAATTGTGTTAGCAGTAAGAGGGGCTCAAAGGGGAATGGTTACTCACTTGACCTCCGCAAGATTTACCCCCCTTCATGACTAGGTCACTTTTTGCGATACGATCAAGACCTTTTGGGTGGGGGTGACCTCACGCATAGAGGAAAAACTATTGGTGCCTATCCCCATATCAATTAGGGGATGTCTACTGGGCCTGGTGGAGGAGGTGGTATCCCCCCAGCACTCTGACCCCTCTATATTTCAGATATCCCCCCAGCACTCTGACCCCTCTATATCCCAGATATCTCCCCAGCACTCTGACCACTCTACACCCCAGATACCCCCCAGCACTGTGACCCCTCTGCACCCCAGATATCCCCCCAGCACTCTGACCACTATACACTCCAGATACCCCCCCCCCCCCAGCACTCTGACCCCTCTATATCCCAGATATCCCCCCAGCACTCTGACCCCTCTACACACCAGATATCCCCCCAGAACTCTGACCCCTCTATATCCCAGATATCCCCCCAGCACTCTGACCCCTCTACACACCAGATATCCCCCCAGAACTCTGACCCCTCTATATCCCAGATATCCCCTCAGCACTCTGACCCCTCTATATCCCAGATATCCCACCAGCAGTCTGACCCCTCTACACCCCAGATATCCCCCCAGCACTCTGAATTCTCTATATCTCAGATATCCCCCCAGTACTCTGACCCCTCTACACCCCAGATATCCCCCCAGCACTCTGACCCCTCTATATCCCAGATATCCCCCCAGCACTCTGACCCCCCTATATCCCATATATCCCCCCAGCACTCTGACCCCTCTACACCCCAGATACCCCCCCAGCACTCTGACCCCTCTGTATCCTAGATACCCCCCCCAGCACTCTGACCCCTCTGTATCCCAGATACCCCCCCAGCACTCTGACCCCTCTGTATCCCAGATATCCCCCATATTCGATTCGAACAACTGGCCCATCCCTAGTAGAGAGTGCCACACATGTAAACAAGGCCTAAAGATCCCCATACATTATACATTCTGATTGTACAGTCTCTTTTAGATCTACCATCAATTATGTAGTGCAAGGGCCTGCCTGATTTGATTCAAATGCAATGAGTGGTTTAGGTTTGTCCTCATATTACATAGATTTGATAAATGTGAAGGTGACTGCACAGCTCCTTCACTCAAATGGACTGCCCTATGTGCGCTTGTCACCCAAAAACAAGCTTCTGATGCAGTAATTGTGGCAGAATTGCATCTTGTTTGGGGTGCCATTGAAGGATAACCACTTTTCGACTGCGCTATATCCAAAAGACGACCACAGCGATGTTGTTCAGTTTTGGGAGGACGTATATTGACATCCTCCCAGAACCCCGCCCCCCTGCTTTGCGCCTTAGATATACTTTGTGATTGCTGTGTCCTTCAGATTGCAAATCAATGTAAAAGGCCAATATCAGCGGCCCTTTACCATGTGATTAGCTGTGTCCTATAACATCGTATCCCATGTAAACACATGCTGGTCATCGGCATTTCCTTTCCACATTGCTGTCACTGTGTGAGGAAGGGAAAGCCGATAACAGTCTTTCCTCTGACAGCAGACATTTACACAGATAATCAGGGCACTGATCCTCAGTGCCCTGATTATCAGTGCAGCCCCCTCAGTGTCAAGCATTGTCCATCAGTGTAGTATATAAGTGGCCATCAGTGCAGCCTCATCAGTGCCTCTTCATCAGTGCTTATCATTACCCAACAGTGCCACCTCATCAGTGCTTATCAGTGGACATCAGTGCAGCCTCATCAGTGCCTCTTCATCAGTGCTTATCATTGCCCAACAGTGCCGCCTTATCAGTGCCTCTGCATCAGTACCTATCAGTGGCCATCAGTGCAGCCTCATCAGTGGCCATCAGTACCTCTTCATTAATGGTCATCAGTGCCTTTTCATCAGTGCAGCCTCATCAGTGCTCATCAGTGCCTCTTCATCGGTGCAGCCTCATCAGTGCCCAAAAATGCAGCTTCATCGGTACTCACGTCAGTGCCCATGAATGAAGAAGAAAAAATACTTATTTGCAAAATTTTATAACAGAAACTAAGAAAAAGGTAATTTTGTTTTTTCAATTTCTTTCTTTTTTCATTTGTTTAGCAGAAAAGAAAAAAAAAAACAATGGTGATTAAATACAGTACCACCAAAAGAAAGCTCTATCTTTCTCAAAAAAATAATAAAAAAAATATAACATTTTTTATATATGAACAGTGTTACATGACCGCGCAATTGTCATTCACAGTGAGGCCCCGTACACACGACCGAGGAACTCGACGTGCCAAACACATCGAGTTCCTCGGCGAGTTCAGTGTGGGCCGACTTTCCTCATTGAACAACGAGGAAATAGAGAACATGTTCTCTTTTCGGCCCCACAAGTTCCTCGACGGGTTCCTCGCTGAAAAGTGTACACACGACTGAGTTTCTCGCCAGAATCCAGCTCCGACCGAGTTTCTGGCTGAATTCTGCCGAGAAACTCGGTCGTGCGTACGGGGCCTGAGACTGCACTGAAAGCTTTCTCATTCCATTTTGTTTCATTATTCTCAACGGGCATTCCATCCACCTGTTAAAGTCTACGGGCATTCCTTTCTGTCATTCTTTTTAGTATGTCCCACTGAGAATTAGCCTGTGCAGGAAGGGGGTAAACGTGCCCAGTAGGCAAGTGGCTAATGGGCACCCAAACACATCTCGTTCTCGTGCAGAGATTGCCTTACGATTTGGAATTATGAGCAGAATCGTGGCGATTCTAAATCGCTAAGTATGAATGGAGCCTGAGAGAGTACTGCTGATTTTCACTGAAGACACTGGACCTATCAGCAGCTGATCACAGCGGCAGACTCTCCTCCCCGCCTGCAGAGGTCAGTGTGGCGTCTATACACCACAGCCTGGAACGTCCCCCTCTGTCTGTCCTCTTTCTGGTGTGGTTGGTGACAGTCGAGTTGTACTCCAGGTGAGGGGAGTGAGGTGTATCGTGTTGCGGTGTATGGCGGCGGGGTGTCACCTGTGCTTGTCATTAGTGTATACCGCGACTGAGCTCCGTCCTCTGGTATTCCTCCACGGAGGAGAGCTCAGTGTGCGAAGTAGTGGAATGCTGAGGCTGCACTGTGCTGTAGTAATGAAGTTGGTGTGTAGATGAATATGGGGCGCTATGGTGGCAGGATCACCCTTATATCCCGCTAGTTTGGCGACAGGCTTCCCGCCACTCAGTACTATGTATGTAAGTCGTGGGTAACGGGAGTCAGACATGATGTGACTGTACGGGGGAGGGGAGTGTCACAGACTGGGCATACACACAGACTCAGCACGTATCACTTTGCATACATATAGACTCAGCACGTATCACTGGGCATACACATAGACTCAGCACATATCACTGGGCATACACACAGACTCAGCACATATCACTGGGCATACACATAGACTCAGCACATATCACTGGGCATACACACAGACTCAGCACATATCACTGGGCACACACAGACTCCGCACATATCACTGGGCATACACACAGACTCATCACATATCACTTTGCATACATATAGACTCAGCACATATCACTGGGCATACACATAGACTCTGCACATATCACTGGGCATACACATAGACTCAGCACATATCACTGGGCATACACATAGACTCAGCACATATCACTGGGCATACACATAGACTCAGCACATATCACTGGGCATACACATAGACTCAGCACATATCACTGGGCATACACATAGACTCAGCACATATCACTGGGCATACATAGACTCAGCACATATCACTGGGCACACACACAGACTCAGCACATATCACTTGGCACGCACACAGACTCAGCACATATCACTGGGCATGCACACAGACTCAGCACATATCACTGGGCACACACACAGACTCAGCACATATCACTGGGCATGCACACAGACTCAGCACATATCACTGGGCACACACACAGACTCAGCACATATCACTGGGCATACACATAGACTCAGCACATATCACTGGGCATACACATAGACTCAGCACATATCACTGGGCATACACACAGACTCAGCACATATCACTGGGCATACACATAGACTCAGCACATATCACTGGGCATACACACAGACTCAGCACATATCACTGGGCACACACAGACTCCGCACATATCACTGGGCATACACACAGACTCATCACATATCACTTTGCATACATATAGACTCAGCACATATCACTGGGCATACACATAGACTCTGCACATATCACTGGGCATACACATAGACTCAGCACATATCACTGGGCATACACATAGACTCAGCACATATCACTGGGCATACACATAGACTCAGCACATATCACTGGGCACACACACAGACTCAGCACATATCACTTGGCACGCACACAGACTCAGCACATATCACTTGGCATACACACAGACTCAGCACATATCACTGGGCACGCACACAGACTCAGCACATATCACTGGGCACGCACACAGACTCAGCACATATCACTGGGCACGCACACAGACTTAGCACATATCACTGGGCACGCACACAGACTCAGCACATATCACTGGGCATGCACACAGACTCAGCACATATCACTGGGCACACACACAGACTCAGCACATATCACTGGGCATGCACACAGACTCAGCACATATCACTGGGCACACACACAGACTCAGCACATATCACTGGGCATACACATAGACTCAGCACATATCACTGGGCACACACACAGACTCAGCACATATCACTGGGCATGCACATAGACTCAGCACATATCACTGGGCACACACATAGACTCAGCACATATCACTGGGCACACACATAGACTCAGCACATATCACTGGGCATACACACAGACTCAGCACATATCACTGGGCACACACAGACTCATATATACTATATTTATTTATATACGCTCACTTTATGCTAAAATTACTCTGCAATTCAAGACGTAGCTGGGTGTAGTAAGATCATGATGTTCACTACTGCCTTCTGACTGCAAGTGTACTGTCAGATTAGCAAACTTGCTAGTGGTGTCACTTCTGTTAGCTAATCTGACGGGTTTGCTGTTCTGGCAGAACATCTGCATGCTTTCCAGCTTCTCTGCTGTTTACGTTCCATTTCCAAGGACTACATATCCCATGGTACCTTGCTGCCTACAAGCAGTGATTCCTGTACTGAGACTCCCCCCTCCCAGCACCTCTGTAGTTCAGATGGCAGGTTCTGCAAAAATGCGTGACACAGCAGTGCCCACCCACAGGGCATGACTGCATTTCCCAAAATTCAAGGAAATAAATGTGTGTGAGATCTTCACAAAGTAAGTTTACAAACTTCAGAATGGTTCAGATTAATAGAAGTAGGCTAGAAATAGTTGAAATTTCGTGTGAAAATATATATCTGTTTTACAATTTGACCAGAGATCCGCTTTAAGGCCACTTTCACACTGAGACGCTTCACAGGTGCTATAGCACTAAAAATAGCGCCTCTCCTGTCACTCCAGTGTTAAAGCCCGAGGGCTTACACCAGGGCTCGACAAATCCCGGGCGCCAGGTCGCCATGGCGACTAGAAATAGTGTCCTGGCGACTTGGCTTGGAAGGTGGGCTTTTGTGAGCTGGCTCCATCTGGTGGTGAGCCGTTGGTATTACAAGTTATTACCACCAGATGTGAGCTGGCGCCATCTGGTGGTGGCCGTTGGTATTACAAGTTAAGCATTACAAGTTAAACAGCAATTCTAATGTCATTTTTCACTGCCATCTTCTTCCCTCTAATTAGAACCCCCAAACATTATATATATATTTTTTATCCTAACACCCTAGAGAATAAAATGGCGATCGTTGCAATACTTTCTGTCACGCCGTATTTGCGCAGCGTTCTTACAAGCACACTTTTTTGGGAAAAAAATTACACTTTTTTTAATTAAAAAATAAGACAACAGTAAAGTTATCCCCATTTTTTTTAATATTATGAAAGATAATGTTACGCCGAGTAAATTCATACCCAACATGTCACGCTTCAAAATTGCGTCTGCTCGTGGAATGCCGAAAAACTTCTACCCTTTAAAATCTCCCTAGGCGACGTTTAAAAAATTCTACAGGTTGCATGTTTTGAGTTACAGAGGAGGTCTAGGGCTAGAATTATTGCTCTCGCTCTACCAATCGCGGCGATACCTCACATGTGTGGTTTGAACACCGTTTACATATGCGGGCGCTGCTCACGTATGTGTTCGCTTCTGCGCGCAAGCTCGTCGGGACGGGGTGCGTTTTCTGGCTCCTAACTTTTTTAGCTGGTTCCTAGATTCCAAGCAAATTTGTCAAACCCTGGCTTACACACTGGAGCGGTGCATTTGCGGGACGTTACAAAAAAGTCCTGCAAGCAGCATCTTTTCAGGGCTTTGGAAGCACTGCGCCTAAAGCGCCCCTGCCCATTGAAATCAATGGACAGGGGTGCTTTGTGGGCGCTTTCAACCCTTCTTTGGGCCACTAGAGGCCGAAAAGCGCCGCTAAAACGACAATGCCCCAGTGTGAAAGTGGCCTTACTTGCAATATGCAGAAGGATTTTGCTAAGTGCATTAAAGTGGTTGTAAAAGTTTTGCCTTTAGAACCACTTTAACTACTTCAGCCCCAGAAGGATTTAGCCCCTTAATGACCAGGCCATTTTTTGCGATACGGCACTGCGTTGCTTTGACTGACAATCGCGCAGTCGTGAGACATTGTACACAAACAAAACTGATGTTCCCCCACAAATAAAGCTTTTTTTTTGGTAGTATTTGATCACCTCTGCGGTTATAATTTTTTGCGCTATAAACGAAAGAAAAACTATAAATGAAACTGGCAGGGAAAGGGTTAATACTAGGGGGCAATCAAGGGGTTTAATGCAGGGCTCGACGAACCCCAGGCGCCAGGTCACATTGGTGACTAGAATTAGCGACCTGGCTCCTGGGCTGTACTGCGGGAGGTGTCTTCTCACTGTACAACACCCCCTTCCCCCCACCGCGCGGGGGCTCAGACTAAGATGCCTCACCGGCTGGAAATTGAGGCCGCGGCCTTGTGGAGTAGGGTTGTCACCTTTACGGTACAGTCACTGAAATCTGTTCTGGGGATGGAGCCGATCCAGGAAGGGCTTTTTTCGGCTGCACTGCACAGCACTTGTCTTTACTCTTCTCTCCCCCCAGCCGCCACAATGATTGCAGTGAAGTCCGTGTCCTAACAACCGAAAAGCCCTAACTCTGGCTGAACGTCTTGCTTGTAGTGGCTTCTCTCCCGGCGGCAGACTCAATTCTCCCTGCATCTACAACAGAGGAGGAGAAGCAGGGGGCGGGGTATACACACTCTAGCGCCGGCAGCCTGACTCGCTTAAGGTACAGACAGTACTTCTCTTCTGTGGGTAATAGAAGTGCTGTGCACTGGACAGAGAGGAGGGGAAAGGTCTGGAAGAGAGAGTCGCTCTACACTGGGGGGGTAGAAATTTGGGGAGAGAGCTGACCTGAACCCCACACTCTCTGTACATAAGCAATCCTCACCTGAACCCCACACTCTGTACATAAGCAATCCTGACCCCCACACTCTACATAAGCAATCCTGACCTGAACCCCACACTCTGTACATAAGCAATCCTGACCCCCACACTCTGTACATAAGCAATCCTGACCTGAACCCCGCACGCACTCTGTACATAAGCAATCCTGACCTGAACCCCACACTTTGTACATAAGCAATCCTGACCTGAACCCCACACTTTGTACATAAGCAATCCTGACCTGAACCCCACACTCTGTACATAAGAAATCCTGACCCCCACACTCTGTACATAAGAAATCCTGACCTGAACCCCACACTCTGTACATAAGCAATCCTGACCTGAACCCCACACTCTGTACATAAGAAATCCTGACCTGAACCCCACACTCTGTACATAAGAAATCCTGACCTGAACCCCACACTCTGTACATAAGCAATCCTGACCTGAACCTTGTACATAAGCAATCCTGACCTGAACCCCACACTCTGTACATAAGCAATCCTGACCTGAACCCCACACTCTGTACATAAGCAATCCTGACCTGAACCTTGTACATAAGCAATCCTGACCTGAACCCCACACTCTGTACATAAGCAATCCTGACTTGAACCCCGCACTCTGTACATAAGCAATCCTGACCCCCCACACTCTGTACATAAGCAATCCTGACCTGAACCCCGCACGCACTCTGTACATAAGCAATCCTGACCTGAACCCCGCACTCTGTACATAAGCAATCCTGACCTGAACCCCGCACGCACTCTGTACATAAGCAATTCTGAACCCCTCACTCTGAATGTTATACAATCCTCAACCCCTCTGTACGTAGCGCATCGCTGAATTCTTCACTTTGTATGTAGTGCACTTCTCAACACTGTACTCTGTTCGCAGCGCACTGCTCAAACTCTGCAGTCTGTCAGGCCTGTGTGTTTGGCAGCAGGTCCAATAGAAGCCAGCTGTTCGGCTGGCTTCTGTTAGACCAGCATGCTGGAAAATCAGCAGCCGAAAGACTGGCTCCTAACTTTTTTATCTTATCCTAGATTCCAAGCAAATTTGTCAAGCCGTGGTTTAATGTGTTCCCTGGGAGGGGCTTTCTAACTGTTGGGGGGAGTGTACTGACTGGGAGTACAGAGAGATTCCTGATCACTAGGAACAGACAATCTCTCTACTCCCCTGTCAGAATGGGGATCTGTTTGTTTACATTGACAGATGCCTGTTCTTGCTCTCTGTGGAGCAAACACGGGTGGCCGCCGGCCACGCGCTCCGGCGACGCGTCACGGGCGCACGTACCTACATTAGCTGTTGACCACTTCCCTTCCAGCGTATCGTAATATGATGGCCGCAATGTGGCTCTACCATCCTGGGCGGCCGTCATATGATGTCTTTGGCGTCCCGGCAATCTAGGGAGCGCGTTCCCCACTGCATCACTCGGGAGCCGATGCGCGTGCCTGGTAACTGCGATGGTCCCCGGGCACTCACAATTGCTGGTCACAGAACAGGAACATGGCTGTGTGTGTGTGTAAACACACAGATCCACATCCTGTCAGGGGAGAGGAGACAGATTGTGTGTTCCTTGTATATATGAACAACAATCGGTCTCCTCCTCCAGTCAGTGCCACTTCCTACTGTAGGTAACACACTTAACTCCTTGATCGCCCCCTGTCGGGAATGTAACTGTCCCATTGTTTGTGCTCTCAACCAAACTCAAACCATCAAATGACTATTGTCCTAACACATGTGCAGCATAATGACAGTTGAAGATCAAACAGAAGCCACAGGGCAGCTACTTTGACTGAAAATGATAGAAGGATTTAGTCCCGCTTCACATTTTGAGGCCTGGTAAGTTCTATGCAAAGAGAGAAAAGTGCAAAGCTATGGGCAAAATGTTTCATTTGTGATTTCCACATATGGGTCCATTTTGTTAAGATTATTCAAAGATAATCAGGCAAGTTTAATTGTTGGTCAATACTGACTTCCAGAAAGTCGGTGCATGAGCTGTGTATTGTCACCTGGAAGGTGTGTTTCATAAAGCTGGGGTGCCACACACCTTCCTAAAACATTGTGGCTTTGAGTCCTATTTCAGCTAGCCCAGATCTTCTGTCTCCCGGCCCAGTCTCCCATTCTGCTTCTCGGTCGCTGACTCTGATGGCCTGGCTGTTGAAGCCAGGATCCTAAGAGAGAGGACTGTCAGATTTAGTCATTTCTATGCTTCTCTGTGCTAGGAAGTCAACTTCTTGTAAGATTTACCATCTGTAGGCGTATTTTGCTTGGTGCGAGCAGCGCAAATTTCACCCGGAGACGATACTTTATATACTTTGTGGGACGTATTCAGGCCATCCCCTAGTCTGGGCTGGTTTAAGGTTTAGCCTTGAGCATCCTCATAGGGCAGATTTTTGCCTTGGCTGTTTTTTTCCAGTGTCGGCTTACCTCTCACTCCCTGGTGAAGACTTTTGTGGGGGTCACTCATGTAATGCCTCTCAGATGCTCCCAGTTGGTGCTCTGGGACCTTAACCTAGTTTTGTCAGCTCTCATTTCAAACCCATCCAGAGATATTCCTTTGTATGTTTTCACTGGCAAAGCTGCCTTATTGGTTGCTATCACTTCTGCCAGGCAGGATGCTGAGCTGGCCACCTTGTCAAGCAAGAAACTTTTTTTGTTTTTGCACAGAGAAATTTTTTAATTTTGCAACCTAGGGTGTCTTTTTTTCGCAAGGAGGTTTCATGCTTCTATTTTAACTAGGGCATTATTCTGTCCTGGTCCAAAACACCCCAGGGAGGTTTCCCTCCACTGCCTAGATGTGGTTCATGCAGTGCTTGTTTACCTGTTAACTACAACTTCCATCCATCAATCGAACTGCTTATTTCATCCATTCAGAGGACTCTTGCAAGGTGCATCCGGCTTCCCGTTCCACTATTTCTAGGTGGATTAGATAGGTCGACATTAAAGCCTGATTTCCTGAGAATAGGGTTCCCCAGATCCGTGGATGCCTCTTGGGCTTTTCAGCACCAAGCTTCTGTTTATCAGGTTTGTATATGTTTACAGAGTTCTTCCAGATTAAGGCCGCATTCACACCTGAGCGTAGCGTTTTCGGTCACGCGTATTTGCATACAGCGTTGTTCAACGTTTTTGAACTTTGTCAGTTTTTATTTTAGCCAACAGGAAAAATACTCATCTCTTTCATCATTTGTTGCTATGTTTGTAGATTTTTTTTTATCTTCTTCCTGGGTAAATATTCTATTTCACAGAACAGATTAAAGCGACAAAACGCCCGTAGAAACGCTCGTTGCTAGACGCTTAAATCGAGCGTTTCCATCTGTTTTTATGGGAATACAAACGTTCAAAATCGCCCAAATCAGCCCAATTCGCGCAACAAAAAGGGTCCAGAACTTGTTTGAGCTTCAGGCGTTCAGCTTCAGGCGTTTTGGAGTGGAGATGTGAACCATCTCCATTGAGAATTTCAGGCTACAAAACGCTCAGGTGTGAATGCAGCCTAAGATTCCAGGTTCTGCTGATTCTGTTTTTGTAATAGAGAAATGGGATTTCTATTGTATACAATATTTGTTATTCTCTCTATTATAAACTTTGACACCTGCAGTGTTTTTGTTTTTAAAATTGTGTTTATATTTCCAACAGAATATGGCACTGAAACAGATTTCCAGCAATAAATGCTTTGAGGGCTACCAGAAAGTGTTTGAACATGACAGGTAAATAGAGATATACATATTAGAAAGCCCTGTACTTAAATGTACCCATAGATCTCCTTGACATTTTAATGTAATCATTAATGGAAACATTCATCCACACCTCAATTCAGGAGTAATTCACACTGGCACTACTGTGTGTAAATGTCACAAGCCACTTGTCTGCTTTGAGATGGATGTGTGTCCCCCATCATGTTTCCCAGGCTTCACTATCCCATCTGTGGGCCTGACACCTGCATGGTGGGTTTCAGTGTGTAGAGGAGAGATGATATGTACTCCATTAGCTTCAGTGACTTCACTGAAGCTAATGGAGGGGAGATATCAGGGGTCTAGTAGACCCCTGATGTCTCATTAAATAGAACCTGCCACTTTAGTATACTGTCACATAGGGGTTTGTGATAGCAATACATTTTCATGGATTTTTTTTTTTTTTTTTTCAAATTGATTAGTACACCCAAGCATTCGTCTACATTATTTTACATTTTTTCACACCTAAATGTGATGGATCTGATGTATTTGGATGTGAACAGATGCTTTCTGCCACCTGCCTATAGACGTAACATGTGTCCGGTAACAGCCAGGTGAAAAAAAAACTGACATGGATGTCACAGAAGTGACATTTGTACTGTTCTGATCCAATTCACCAGGGCATCTGCTCACTGATCCCTTTGCCGATTGGAGCAGACATGGCCCATGTGAAAAGGGATCTTAGATTCATGGCCAAAGTTATATTGTACTATTTAACTGGCTAACCAGTATCAGTGTTTTCAACATAAGTCATTTAAGTAATCAGTATCAGTGTTTTCAACATAAGTCATTTAAGTAATCAGTATCAGTGTTTTCAACATAAGTCATTTAAGCAGAATTATTATAATAGAAGACATATGTATATGATGAATTGCCTATAGCACATAGGTATTTTTTAACAATTGGAATTGCACGGAAGCTCACTTATCCCTGCACCCATCAAATGCTAGGATTGTATACTTCTCTGTTCCATCATTGGTGCCTCTGACATACTTTTGACTTTCTTCTAAGCTGTATCAAGACACGTTTTCATTCCCACAGAAAAGCAGTTCTGGTGCACATAACATCTTGTTCTATAATCAAATTACAATTCCTTTTCCTAAAATTATATGTGTACTAGACCAAAAATCTGTCTATATTAGTTTTCCGTATGTATCCTCTTGAGTTGGTGTGACGGTATTAGAATGATATCCCCGTCAAAGTCTTCCCTTCTCCCCATAAAGAAAATCACCCCAATATTCCACGAGGAGGGATATTCCTGGAATCACCCAATAAGCCACACATGGGTCACGCTTACTGCTGGAACAAGACAGACTTTAATGGTATAACACACAGCTTATATGTAATTTCCAAAACTGTTACAATGACAAATCTCCACCCCCTGAAACTGGGGCTTCCATACAGATCATAGGCAGACATTTCGGAGCCGACCCTGAAAACACATTTTCTTTAGATAATGACATCAGTGAAGGTAATTACTAGTTGTACAGAATACATTATCTAGACAGCCTGGCCCCGCATAGAAGAGATAATTACCACAATGAAGCAATCAGAATAATTAACATGAGCCACTTCTAATCACAGTAAACAGTAACCACAGGGCTTCTTCACACACACAATAGACCATTTACCCTTTGAAATAGGACTGGCTGAGGAAGGGTCATTACCATATCAACAGCCTGTTAGCCGAGGAGTGAGTCACACCTGAAATCCTCTAACACACACACAACATTACTAGCAGGGAGAATTACACTGAAGCATCCTTCACAGTTGGTTATTCTAATTTGCATATATTTAAGATACAAGTCTAGCTAAAGTTTGAGATCTCTTGTTCTTTTCCATGCAGATTTTTTAAGTCTTTCTAGAATATCATTACTTGTGTTCCTGGTTTATTTCACCTCCTTTAGGCTACTGTGATTTGAAAATATCCATGTTCTGTTATCATTTTGCTCCTGGTAATGTGTAAACTTTGTTATTTGTCAGAACATGGAAGCAAGCACTCTAAAGGTTTTTTTTTATTTTTTTAAGCCCTTGGATAAAATATTTAATTTTTTCTTGACAATGTTTTTCTTTCTGAATAGCACGGAACTCAAGTGTAAAATACGATTTGGGATCTATTTACCACCTAAAGCCGAAACTTCCAAATGCCCGGTGGTATACTGGCTTTCAGGTATGTATTTCTGAAGCTGTTTTCTCATTTTATATAGGTTTGTAAAAAGCACCTAGATAAACTGATGTTTAGATATTGGCATAGCTACATAGTTTATCGGGTTGAATAAGGCACACATATAGTTCTAACAATAGGCAAAATAGAAAACCTCTAAAAACTGAAACCTATAACACAGTTGATCCAGAGGAAAGCAAAAAAAATGAAAAGCATGGTCTAATTTGCTGCAGCAGGGGAAAAAACATCTTCCTGGTCTCCAGAAAGCAATCAGAAATTCCCTGAATCAACAATCTCTGGTGTTATTATCTATGCATGTTATTATCCAGTTATATTTTTTTGTATTTAGGTATTCATCCAGCTCTTTTTTTAAACAGTCTACGTAGTTGGCCAGAAGTAATTCTTGAGGGAGTCTGCTCCAGATTTTCACAGCTTTTACTGTGAAAAAACGTTTTCTTCTGTGGAGATTACATTTCTTTTTCCAGATGTAAAGAGTACCCCTTGTCCTTTGTGATGACTTTAAAGGATAAGTTCACCCTTGCTCACCTTTTTTTTTTCTTCTTCTTCTTCTTCTAAATTCCAGCTCCTCTATGTACCAATGTACCATTAATGTACTTATTTTGCAAAAATATCACAGCTTTCCATTAATTCTACACAGGCTTACCTAACTTTCTTCATGGCTGTTGAAACACACTGCTCGATTACTTCTGCCTTACTTTCTGGTCAGACTTTAGATCATGACACAGGAAGGAGTTGACCAGCTGAGGGTAGATGATGCAAGGTGTGTGATAATGAGATCAGCTAGTCAACTCCTTTCTGTGTCATGACCTAAAGTCTGTCCAGGAAGTAAGGCAGAAGTAAACGAACAGTATGTTTAAACAGCTATGAAAAGAGTAAGGTAAGCGTGTGCAGAATTAATGGAAAGGTGTTTAATTTTTGCAAAATAAGTACAGTAATGCTATATTGGTACATAGGGGAGCTGGAATTTAGAAAAAAAGGTGAACTTAGCCTTTAACCAATATCAATACTGGGCACTTTTACCCCCTTCCTGTCCAGACCAATTTTTACATTTTAGTGCTGTCGTATTTTTAATGACAATTGCGTGGTCATGCAACACAGTACCCAAACAAAATTTTGATCATTTTGTTCACACAACTAGAGCTTTATTTTGGTAGTATATAACCACTTAAGGACCCGCTCATGTACATATACGTTGGTATTTTAAAGATGGATATCTCAGTAACGGCAGCAGCTGCTGCCACAACCGAGATATCCATCTTTACTGTGAGCGGTCCTGTAAACGATAACGGTGGTCTCCGCGGCGGATTTGCCGCGAGATCACCGTTATAGGTGGCGGGAGAGGGGCCCCCCTCCGCTCTCCCGTGCCCTCCGCCGCTTACCGAAGCCGTCGGTAGCGGCGGAGGCGATCGGGTCCTGTCCCCTGGTCGGCTGGGATACGAGTGAGGGCAAGATGGCCCCGACCCGTCCCCATTGCATAGCAGGGCGGAAGTGACGTCAAAACATCACTTTCCGCCCATGCTTCTTAAAGCAATATTTTCTAGTTGTAATTTTTTCAAATGACAACATTTTTTTTTTTTTTTTTTTTTGACCCCAGATCTCATATTTAAGAGGACTTGTCATGCTTTTTTCTATTACAAGGGATGTTTACATTCCTTGTAATAGGAATAAAAGTGATACATTTTTTTTTTCAGTGTAGAAATTAATAAAAATAAATAAGAAAACAAAAACAATTTTTTTTAAAGCGCCCCGTCCTGACGAGCTTGTGCGAACGCATATGAAAACGGTGTTTAAACCACACAAGTGAGGTATCACCGCGATCGTTAGAGCGAGAGCAATAATTCTAGCCCTAGACCACCTCTGTAGCTCAAAAGATGCAACCTATAGAATTTTTTAAACGTCGCCTATGGAGATTTTTAAGGGTAAAAGTTTGACGCCATTCCACGAGTGGGCGCAATTTTGAAGCCTGACATGTTGAGTATCATTTTACTCGGCATAACATTATCTTTCACAATATAAAAAAATTGGACTAACTTTACTGTTGTCTTATTTTTTAATTCAAAAAAGTGAATTTTTTCCAAAAAAAAGTGCGCTTGTAAGAGCGCTGCGCAAACACGGTGTGACAAAAAGTATTGCAATGACCGCCATTTTGTTCTCTAGGGTGTTAGAGAAAAAATATATAATGTTTGGGGGTTTTAAGCAATTTTCTAGCAAAAAAAAAATGTTTTAGTCTTGTAAACGCCAAATCTGAAATACAGCCAAGGTCCTTAAGTGGTTAATCACCTTTTTTTTGCTAAATAAAAAAAAAAGACAAAACTTTGAGAAAAAATGCGTTTTTGTTTTTTGCAAAACATTTTGCAAATAATCGTTCTTCATAGATTTAGGCCAAAATGCATTCTGCTACATTTCTTTGGTGAAAATAACCCCAATCAGTGTATATTATTTAGTCTGTAGGAAAGTTATAGAGTCCACAAACTATGGTATATATATCTGAAAATCAGTTCTGATGTTTCTTGAAGCCAAAAATTATGAGGACAGTACAGATATCCCCCAAATGACTCCTTTTTGGAAAGTAGACAGGCCAAGGTGTGCAGACAAAGTAGCATTAAAGGGTTGAGACAAACCATTTAACACTGACAGAGGTGATTACAATGGCCAGCTTTTATAATTTTACGTAAAAATGCCTCTATTTCAAAAGAAAAAAATCTGTTTGCTGTAACTGCTTATACAGTGGGGAAAATAGTTATTTGATTTTGTAAGTTAAAAATAAATGAAGGGTTTATTATTTTTATTATAGGTTTATCTTAAATGATAGAGACAGAATATCAACCAAAAATCCAGAAAAAACACAATACAAATGTTTTAAATTTGAGTTCTAGTTCAGTGAGTAAAATAAGTATTTTATACCCAAGCAAAACATGATTTAGTACTTGGTGGAGAACCCTTGTTGACAAGCACAGAGGCAAGATGTTTCTTGTAGTTGGTGATCAGGTTTGCACACATCTCAGGAGGGATTTTGGTAAACTTTTCTTTACAGATCTTCTCTAAATTCTTAAGGGTTCATGGCTGTCGCTTGGCAACAGGATTAAGGTCTAGAGACTGACTAGGCCACTCCAGGACCTTAATGTGCTTCTTCTTGAGCCACTCCTTTGTTGTCTTGATGGTATGTTTTGGGTCATTGTGAGTCAAGTTAATGCAGAAGAGCTCAATTTTGGTCTCATCTGACCACAACACTTTCTCCCAATCCTCCTCTGAATCATTTAAATGTTCATTGGCAAACTTCAGACATGTTCCTTCTTGAGGAGGGGGACCTTGCAGGCGCTGCACAATTTAAATCCATGGCGGCGTATTGGGTGACCAATAGTTTGGTGACTGTGGTCCCAACTGCCTTGAGATCATTCACAAGCTCCTCCTGTGTAGTTCTGGGCTGATCCCTCACTTTTCTCATGATCGTCCTTACCCCATGAGGCGAAATCTAGCATGAAGCTCCAGACAGAGAGCAATTGATGGTTACTTTGTATTTCTTCCATTTGCGAATTATCATTCCAACAGTTGTCTCCTTCTCACCAAGCTTCTTGCTGATGGTCTTGTAGCCCATTCCAGCCTTGTGCAGGTCTACAATCTTGTCCCTGATGTCCTTTGACAGCTCTTTGGTCTTCCCCATGATGGTGAGGTTTTTTTATGGAAGAAAGAGATTCTGTGGAGAGGTGTCTTTTATACACATAACGAGTTGTTATTAGGTGCACCTTCTTAAATTGACAGGACTAATCTGTGTACCACATGAAGACATACTGTAGCCAGTCTGTGGGAGCCAGAATTATTGTTGGTTGGTTGGATCAAATACTTATTTTACTCACTGAACTGCAACTGAATTTACTACATTTGTATCATGTGTTTTTTCTGGCTTTTTGGTTGATATTCTGTCTCTATCATTTTAAATACACCTTTGATAAAAAGAAATTAAGGATATATATATATATATATAAAAAATGTTAAGTGGGTAAACTTACAAAATCTGGAAGGGATCAAATAATTTCCACACTGTAAGGTGGATTTCGGCTTCAGTTTGTTAACATTTGTCAAATCCATCCGAATCTGCTAGCTAAGACAATGCTACTGTCTAAAGTTGTCTACTTTACTACTACTTGGCCTTTAAATATTGAAGCCAGGGGTAAGTAAACCAGCGAGATAAGTAGCATTTTCAGACAAACATCAACAGTAGTACCCTTCTATTAATCGTATAATATTAGTATTAAAATCGCTATTTGGGGAAAGTGCTTTTTCAGGCCCCATATATTTGAAATTGCTTTATACCATGGACATTTTTGGATCTCTATAACAGAGGACTCCCAAGTTTCCCATTGGTCACGGCTTTCAATCGTACATCAAAAATCCATAATAGACTTAAATGTTTATTGTGAAATCATTTTTTTCAATCAAACGCTACATAATCCCAAGTGTATAAATGGATGAAGTCAAAGCAGAACACTATATATTCAGACTTCACTTTTCAGTACTGCTTTTGAACTTCCCAGTACATGTATAAACACATTTCAGAATGCTCTAAAGATTTACTGAATGGATGACTATTTACACTGAAGTAGACATAAATCCTTTACATTAGATTCAGTAGCAATATACTGTTCATCTAGAAATGTTTAAACCCTCACCAAACCACAACTGCAAATGTTTTTTTACTTTCAATACATTTTTATTGAAGATTCATAGTAGGTTACAACAGTTTGATAAGCATCATGAGCAACACATGCCCAAGCGGAACAAACATGTCAAAATGACTATACTATAAACAATCATCAAATAAATATAGGAAAAAGATGGGGGATAATTCTATAAGCAATATGGATGTATGTATGCATAGAATTAAATTAATGGAGAAGGAAAAACCCCCAATATCTAGCATATCACTGGTGTTAATACCCTAACTAATGGGAAACGGGTCCATAAGGAACCCCAAGCCCACCCCTCCAGCACCCCAGTTGGGATCCTACTGTGCCCGAGTGTGGGCCTCAAGCTCGACTGCAAATGTTTTTATATGCAACAGTGTGCCACATTAAGTATTGTAATGCATTCAACTTGTAAAGGTTCGTTTTTTTATTTTCTAAATAGGTTCCTTTAAGCTAGTGCATTGTTGGTTCACTTACCTTTTTCTTCTATTTCCCTTCTAAATGTTTTTTTTTCTTTGTTTTCTTTGTCTGAATTTCTCACTTCCTGTTCCTCCTCAGTAAGGTGTTCAGTAAGCTGTTCTAAATGACTTTCCACCGCTCGGATGATGGTGGAAAGCTTACTGAGGAGAAACAGGAAGTGAGAAATTCAAACAAAGAAAAAAAACATTTAGAAGGGAAATCGTAGGAAAAGGTAAGAGAACCAACAATGCACTAGCTTAACCACTTAAAGGGTCACTAAAGGAAAAACATTTTTTTTGCTGAAATGACTGTTTACAGGGTATAGAGACATAAAAGTTAACTGATTCCTTTTAAAAATGATTAAAAATAGATTAAATTCAATCATATAATGTGCCTCTAGTTTCACTTTCGGTTTTAAACTGGTTTCATGTTTCTGTAAACTAGAGAGACACACAGAACAAAAACAAACAAATCCAGGGCAGTGTTTTGTTTTTAAAATGAATCTGATTGGTTCTGTTAAGTTTTAGACACACAGTAATGACAGCTTAGACCACCGTGAAAAGCTCCCAGTACTGTGGTTATAAGGAGCCAGACAAGCAGGAAGTGTGGAGATCACAGCAGAATTACAGCAACTTTAAAGCAAAAACGAACAATAAGGACATGAAACCAGCACTGCAGTAAGGTAAAGGAAGCTATTTAGCTAAAAAAAAAATTTCCTTTAGTGATCCTTTAACCCCCGGACCATATTGCTGGTCAAAGACCAGAGCACTTCTTGCGATTCGGCACTGCGTCGCTTTAACTGACAATTGCGCAGTTGTGCGACGTGGCTCCCTAACAAAATTGGCGTGCTTATTTTCCCACAAATAGCTTTTTTTGGTGGTATTTGATCACCTCTGCGGTTTTCAGTTTTTGCGCAATAAACAAAAATAGAGCGACAATTTTGAAAAAAAAAAGATTTTTTACTTTTTGCTATAATAAATATATTAAAAAAACTATTTTTTTCCTCAGTTTAGGCCGATACGTATTCTTCTACATATTTTTCATAAAAAAATCGCAATAAACGTTTATTGATTGGTTTGCGCAAAAGTTATAGCGTTTACAAAATAAGGGGTAGTTTTATGGCATTTTTATTAATATTTTTTTTTTACTAGTAATGGCGGCGATCAGCGATTTTTTTTTTTTTTTTTTTTTCAGTACTGCGACATTATGGCGGACACTTTTGACACATTTTTGGGACCATTGGCATTTTGATCAGTGCTATAAAATTGCATTGGATAACTATTAAAATGCCACTGGCAGGGAAGGGGTTAACACTAGGGGGCGAGGAAGGGGTTAAGTATGTTTCCTGGCTGTGTTCTAACTATAGGGGGGTGGCCTCACTAGGGGAAATGACTGATCGCTGTACATACATTGTATGAACAGACGGTCAGGCATTTCTCCCCTGACAGGACCGGGAGCTGTGTGTTTACACACACAGCTCCTGGTCCTTGCTCTGTAACGAGCAATCGCGGGTGCCCGGCGGCGATCGCGCCCGCCGTGCACGGGAGTCAGGGACGAGTGGGGGGCGCACGCGCCCCTAGTGGCCGCTTAGAGAGCCAACATATAGCTACGGGCTCTCGCGCAGGGGAGCCGACCTGCCGCCGTATAAATGCAGCGGCTGGTCGGCAAGTAGTTAAAGGAACCAATTTAGAAAATAAAAGACAAACCTTTACAACCCCTTTAATGTTTGCCACCACACAATGATTTCATACGCCACTGAAATAGTTATTAAAAACAAACCATCTGGACATCATAAGGATCATGTGTAAGGTTTCAAGCACCTTTATATGCATCAGTATATTGCCACTGAATCTAATGTGAAAAATGTATGCTTACTTCACTGTAGAATAGTCACACATCTGGACAATTTTTATAACTGAATTCATACCTTCCCGAATGTGTTTGTACTTTAGGTGGGATGTTGAGAGGGTTTTGAAAAAAAGCGGAAGCAAACACTTTTCTGTTTTTACTTCATCCATTTATACACTTGGGGTTGTTTAATATTTGATTGCTTTACATTGTTTTAATAAGATTTATTAAGAACTGATTTTATACGAGACAAAAATGTCAACACTGACAACAACTGTCCCTTGCACCAAGAGACTTCTGAAAAAGCTTCATCAAAACATCCCAAAGGTCCAACCCAGTATATACAGAAGCATCTTCATTGTCAAAAGTCAAGTTATGAACCAGAGATTCTAAGTTGAGGGAACACCTGTCCCAACTGCTTAAAACTGCCAGTAAAAAGCTTGGTCCAATGGTATGATGTAAAGCTCAAGGACACTGAGCAATGTCAGCAAATGCTTATATTGTTACTGTATTGTCTCCCTTTATATTGTAAGGCGATGCGCAAACAGTTGGCGCTATATAAAACCTGTATAATAATATCTTTAAAAAGGATACAATCATGCATATAGATTGCATCAACAAGACCTTGTTGCCACAGAAACTTAAAAGTTGTGGCACTTCCAAGACTCATGTGGTCTCCAACAGTTTATGAAATCACTGTCAAAAAGCAAAAAAAAAAAGTAATCAGCAAACAATGGCTTGGACTTGTACAATGTTTAAGCCTTGTCTATCTGGGGACAGCAAATTGTGAGTCTTGTGAAAGAATTCAAATACACCAAAGCATTGTCAGTCATGGGGTACCCCAAGGCTCCGACCTTGTGCCCGTCCTATTCTCTCTCTATACCTCTTCCCTGGGCCAGTTGATAACCTCCAATTGCTTCCATTACCACCTCTATGCTGATGACACCCAGATTTATCTCTCGACTCCTGAATTATTTGGATTCACTTTTCTCACATATATAATGTTGATAATTGAGTGATTTATGTTTGGATATATTCTTGCTTTGGCCCTGCAAAAAAATTAACTAAAAAATGTAGCTGCCCTAATATATAACCTCTACCAATACGTAGCAAGGGTTTTTAAGTGATTGTAAAGTTTTGTTTAAAAATAAAATAACAAACATGTTATACTTACCTGCTCTGTGCAGTGGGCTTGCACAGAGCAGCCTGGATCCTCTTCTTCTCGGGTCCTTCTTTGCTTCTCCTGGCCCCTCCCTCCTATCGAGTGCCCCCACAGTCAGTAGCTTCCTATGGGGGCACTGGAGACGAGTCATAGCTCACTGTGTCCATTCAGACACAGAGCCCTGACCCGGCACCGCCCCCTCTCCCCTGATTGGCTGAATGACTTTGATTCGCAGCCGTGGGAGCCACTATGTCTCAGCCAATCAGCAGGAGTGTCCCGGACAGCTTAGACATTTGTGGACATCGCTGGAGAGAAAAGGGGCTCAGGTAAGTAATTAGGGTGTGCTAGGGAAGGCTGCTACACACAAGTTTTTTTATCTTAATGCATTAAGATTGAAAAACCTGCCTTTACAGCTCCTTTAAAACATTACCAACAATTGGCTCATTTACATTTGTGCAGTTTATTAACGTGTATGATGTCATGTGTTGACATGTTGCATTAAGGGAACCCATTCATTGTCGAAGGGCTGTCAACAAGTGTGTAGGAAATCGAACTTCACCCCTTTTTTGTAATGTAAGGCAATTTATATGAAACTGTTCACAATGTATATCTAAAAAATGTTTAAAACCTGTAGTTCCTCTTTAATGTTAAACCTTAGTTATGTGTAAAACTTCACCTTATATTGGACCCTCTAAAACTGTAAGAATTAAAATAATCGTTTTGTGTAGGGGGATTGGAATAGGCAGAACTATTATAGCTTTATTCCTCGTTCCTGCCTTCTTTGTCCGAGCCGGTTGACTGGTCACCCAAGTTGCTTTTTGTCACCGCTCCTCTAGTCCCAGCTTTTTTGAGATCATTAGTCTTGCATTGCATGTAAAGACTAAGGATGAGCTCTGGCGTGTTAGCACAGTCCACATGCAGAGCCCGCCAGGAAGTCGGCACCGCTCTGCGCTAATCACAGGCAGGGAGACATTGTCCCAATGCTCGGCTGCAGAGATCGGGAAATGTCTCCCTGCCTTTGATTAGCGCAGCGCGGTGCCGACTTCCTGGCGGGCTCTGCACGTGGACTGTGTGAACACGCCAGAGCTCATCCTTAGTAAAGGCTTTGAGGGCTCGCCCACATCCAAGTAGTGTTGGAAAGTGATGAAGAGTGCCAGGTAAGTATTGTGCTTATTTGCATCCCCTTAGACAGAACAGTCATTTAACCCTTGTAATTGAAAGAAGGGGATTAGGGAGGGGAGCACTGCAAAGTGAAGTTTTACAAAACTCTTTAAAAGAGAAGTGTAGCCAAAGCTTTTTTGGCTATATACTCCACTTCTGGATCACAGGAGTGCACTTTTGCTTTCCTGTGACCCAGTACTAGCAAATAACGGGCTATTGCCCACTATCAGCTGTCATCATAGAGCTGCTCCAGGTTCTGGACTGATCCCAACCATATTGTCAGGATACACCATTGTCTGATTGACAGCTCGCTCCAGCTTTCAGCATTCTCCAGCACAGTGATCCCATGAGTGCTAGAGGGGCAGAGCGGAGAGCAGTGATGGACAGTCACTGCTCTGAGCTGAGTGATCAGTGGTCATGTGACACAGTCTATTAGGTACCAAGGGCCAGATTCACAGTGGAGATACGACGGAGTATCTCTCAGAGTATCTATGCGACTGATTCATAGAATCAGTTACGCATAGATATCCCTAAGATCCGACAGGTGTAATTGTTTTACACTGTCGGATCTTAGGATGCAGTACCGCGGCCGCCGCTGGGGGGAGTTTGCGTCGTAAACCAGCGTTGGGTATGCAAATTAGGAGTTACGGCGATCCACGATGGATTTTCGTGTTCGCTACGTCGCCGCTAGTCTAGTTTCCCGTCGCAAATTTAGTCGTCGTTTTGGGTGCCTTAACTTTACACAGCCCATTTTAAAGTATGGCCGTCGTTCCCGCGTCGAAATTTAAAAATTAACGTCGTTTGCGTAAGCCGTCCGGGAATACGGAATTACGCTACGCGCGTCGCCGTTCGAAAAAATGACGTCACGTCGCGCAAAGCACGGCGGGTAATTCAAAAGGGAGCATGCGCGTAGGTTTAAATTGCAAGTGCTCTGTGAATCAGGCACTTGCGATGAAAACTTGCGGCGGTGTAACGTATCTACGATACGTTACGCCGCCGCAATTCTACCTGAATCTGGCCCCAAATACCTTTGTTTAGATCAGTGGGACAAATTGGTGTTGATTGAATTTTCTGTGAGGATGGATTCAGCTTTGCCTGTCTAAACAATTATCAATCAAGCTAACCCTTTTAATGCAAATTATATGATGCCGTTATAAGATACCATTTTTTCTTCGTAGTATGTGGCACGTGCAACATTGTATCATTATGTAGTATATATTCCAAATATATAGAATTAAGTGTGCTATATGCTAGGTATTCATTTTCAAGATTTGATATCTGCCATGACTTTACTTCTGCTTATTTTCAGGGTTAACATGTAATGAACAAAATTTTATCACCAAGGCTGCCTTTCATCAAGCTGCTTCTGAGCATGGGCTGATCATAGTGGCACCTGACACCAGCCCACGTAGGTTTTGTTTTTTTTATACCTTTTTTTAAAAAATGTTCTTATAGAATCTGCTGTGCTGATTTGAGATGCTCATTATTATTTTTTTGTGCTTATAAAGAATTATTGCACCAGATAATATAGCTAAATAAAATTTGTGTCATTGTTTTCTTGGTTTTCTTCAATGCTCCTCGGGTATAACCTTTTTTTTTTTTTTTTTTGCAAAATTTTAGTTGTTCCCCTTCATATTATTTTTTTGGTGTATATTGTTTAAAATGTTCATAGACAACAAAGCATTTCTTCAACCAAAACCTTATTTTTTTTTTTTTTTATATTTGGATAGAGCAGAGAAGGGTTCAAAAGTATGAAAAGTGTTATAATTCCTCCCAGGCATTTTAGGACAGCAAAAGTAGTTGAAAAGCTGATTGGCAAATTTCCCAGTTTCCAGCTTGCATATGGTTTCTTATCATGTGTTCATTAGACATGAAATGGTCAAAAAGATCAAATATTCTGTGCTCCGCTAAAGATTTTTATGTACACACATTCCCAGATCCGGGTGCTTGCTCAATGGTGGTTAATTCTCCACCTTGAATTCAAAAGCAAAAAGAAGAAAGGTTGCCACACTCATAAATAAAATCCATTATTAACGTGATTGTTAAGGGAATTCTTTTTTTTTTTAAAAGGACAGATGTCATACTTGCCTGCTATGGGGATACTAGTGCAGGCTTGATCTCGAGCCATGCTCTGTGTTGTGCATTGACACACACAGCTCAGCCCTATCCCCTACTCCCTTTTCACTGATCTGACAGCAGCAGGAGCCAATCGTGCCTCTGAGCCAGTGAGGAGAGAGAGGACAGTGATGCTTTTTGCACACATAAAAATGTCAGAAAAACCCAACACTTGCTTCTAAATCACATAGTTATTGCCATAGACCTGGATGACTAACATGACTGATTATATTGGATAATACACAGTCAACTGATTTGTTTTTCTATATTTTAGGTGGCTGCAATATTGATGGAGAAGAAGAAAGTTGGGATTTTGGTACTGGTGCTGGCTTCTATGTTAATGCCACTGAGGAGCCATGGAAAACGAACTATAGAATGTATTCTTATGTAGTGGAAGAGGTAACTAGCCTTTTCATATCTCCCAGCTTCTGTCTTAGAAATGTAGCTTATTTCTTGCTTTATGAAATATTATGCCTTTTGTATATTTCATGAACTATGGTAGCCATGGAAGGCAAATTTTTCTATTGGGGGCTAAATGTAAACAGAAAGTATGTTGTTTTGTACATCTTGTCACTGTGGGATGCCACATAAAATGTCAGGTAATGCTTCTGGTAATTCAGTGACTAGGGGTGTTCTAATGACAGCTAAATATATGCTGCTTTACTTTTTTTTATCTCCTCATGTTACAATGGAAACATCTGCTAAGGTGTATACTCAGTAAGAGTGCAGCACCACTGTCACTTTTTGTGGTCGCTCTCTCAGGCTGCATGTATGGTAATTCATTGTAGGTCAATATATTCAAATGACAGATTTCACAAATGCATTTACATTCAAAGTTTGGTTTAGTAATGGGATTTTTTTTCCATTTTTCAGCTGCCACAACTCATAAATGGAAATTTTCCAACAGACCCAGACAGGATTTCTGTATTTGGGCATTCTATGGGGGGTCATGGTGCTTTAATCTGCGCACTGAAGAACCCTGGGAAATACAAGGTAATTGTTTTTTTTAGACAGGTTTCATTCTCCTCTCCCCCTCCCTCCCCTGCAGTTTTCTGTGACACGTGACATTTCCCAGAAGACCAAGGGACCATTTTTTTGTCTCTTTTTTTCATGTTTCTCTTTTCACCCAAGAAAAAAAAAGTACTCTCTTAAAGTCGAACTTCACCGAAAAGGGCAAGTTCTGCTTTAAGCTTTTTGTCTACAAGCTGTGTTGGCAGCTATGTTTCTATATATATTCATTTTATATACATTTATACAGCGCACTATTTTCCCATCTTTTTTTACTAAGTTCTGCTTTAAGTCCTCCTTCCCTGCCATCTTTGGGCATATCGTTTTTTTGGGGGGAGCGGGTACCTAGTTTTGACAGGCACCCGCTCCCACTTCTGCTTGGATCACCTAGGCGGTCCAAGCAGAAGTTCTACTCCCCTCCTCCCCTCCCTGCAGTCTTCTGGGACACGTGACAGATCCCAGAAGACTATGGGACCATTCACCAAATGCAGCTCGTGCATACGCAGTGGGCAGCTGGCTGTGAAGCTGAAAGCCTCGTAGCCGGCTGCCCACAGTTAGGATGCAGGCGCACGGGACCCAAATGCTAGTGAAAAACTAGCTCTGGTGTATTAAAAACATGACGTTACTTGACGTAACCTCATATTTTATATTTTACTTTTTCTTGAAAATTTGTGTTTAAATTAACAGTTGCACAAATGTGACGTGACATAAAAATGTGCAACTATCCTATTTTTATTCTACAGGGCCTCTGCTTTGGGGTAATACGTAATGTTTTGGGGGTTTAAGAAATTTTTTTACCAAAAAAATTACATGAGTGCAAAAAATGAAAATATTTCTCTAGAGCTCAACTGGTTAACATGCAGCAATCAGCATTTCTAGTCAAATACTGCAATAGCAGCTAGAACACTGTGCAAAGGGCAATGGAAAAAAAACTTTCAATCTGTCAATCCATCATTCTTATAGTTTTTTTAAGTTTTCTCTGTCATGTCAGAGATCTGCCCTGTGCTTTTTACTATTTCCGAAGTGAATGATTGTGGTTGTTATTTGCTTGTAATATATATATATATATATTTTTTTACCTTTTGGAATAGAATTGGACATTCTGCTGGTTGTGGCTGAGAAGTGGTTAAACAGTGACAGTCACAGCTCTTATGTTCGTATTGTTGTTAAAGAACATCTTGGGTATCTCTGCCCACGAGTATTTGTGACGAATTTAATATCGTAGTTAAGCCATTTAGCGAGTATCTTGATGTCTCCAAGAATGAATCAGCCCTATATAGAGATCTGCTGATCCTGTAGCATGCTTTTTGAAGTGTGTTTTGTATTTCAGTAATTAAGAAATAGATAATGGCGCAGATAGAAAATATGAGTCATCCTGTGCTGTACTAAGATAAAAGCTTGATTTGTGCATGTTGTGCACAGGCTTTATTATTATTCTTATTACACAGAATTTATATAGCGCCAACGGTTTGCGCAGTGCTTTACAACATGAGTACACTTACATTACAATTCAATACAAGAGGAATCGGAGGGCCCTGCTCATTAGAGCTTACAATCTAGGAGGGAGAGTCAAGAGATACAAAAGGTAATAACTGTGGGGGATGAACTGATGGAGAAAGTAAAAGTACAATTGTTAGGTGAAGGCAGAATAGGCTTCTCTGAAGAAAGAGGTTTTCGTGGAGTAGGCGATAGTCGAGAATGTATTTATTACAATCAAATTGATTTAGTTAGTAGTATTTTTCTTAAAAAAAAAAAGAAAAAAATCTGTGCTTTCCCTACCTCTTCTTAAAGAGGGGGGAGGGGGCGAGTAGGAGTGTCAGGACGCCCACCAACACACAGCTCCTTTCTCAATCTGCAAAGTAGAGAGCGTCCTGACCCTCCTGCTCGCCCCCTCCCCCCTCAAGAGGCTTTCTCCACACCAGGGAGAAAGCCTCACATTACTGTGTGGAGTTACAGACAGAAGAACAGGAAGTGGGGATTTCTCAGAAGAAATAAGGACATTTAAAAGCAGTAAAGGTAAAGGAAGCTATTTAGGGAAAAAAATGTTTTCCTTTACAACCCCTTTAAGCTGGTGGCATGGTCGCTTCCCAACTTTCCTGTTTTAGGGTGGCTCCTTTGTCTTGCAGCATCCTATGTAGCCAAACAACAAATACACAAGTGTGTTAATTAGGTGGACTATAGTTTGTAGCGCATAGCGTCTTAGGCCTTGCTGCCCTCAAGGATAGGGATATCCTAGTAGTCAAATGAAAAAATAGAGAAAAAAAGGCGCACCAGCCTTGTGCAGTATCCTTGGATATATCTTATAAATAAAATAAAGACTACTCACAAACATGTGAAAGAAAACCGCAGTATAAAAGCCTTTAAATGATGGCGATCAATCTAATGACAACAGCCTCCAGATGACAATGGAGAAGACTTGAGGGCCACTGCCTGGCTGATGCGTTTCAAAGGGATACCTTCTTCCTCAGAGCCCAGCAGTGCTATCTCCCTCAGCTTCTTATATATATATGTGTGTGTGTATATGTGTGTGTGTGTGTATATATATATATATATATATATATATATATATATATATATATATATATATATATATATATATATAATGTATGTGCATTCATCAAGCACCTCCCAAAGGGGCTCAGAGGCCCTACCCAAACCTATGGGCAGTTCAACGGAGGGGCAAGGCCCTAGTGGCAGCTAGAGAGTACATCTATGCATATGTAAATCTACACATGCATATATAGTTAGTGTAAAATGTTAAGTTCCCATAACATGGTGTTACAAACATATATACCCTATTTAGCAATCCACGATCTCTATCACAGTACGCAGGCCGGAGAAGTGCTATCAAATTGAATAAAACAGTGGTAATCAAAATTATATAGATACTCTACAACAATAGATACATATTTAGCAGCCATCTGGAAAAAGGTGCAACAGCATGGTGATCTTGATGTTACCATATAGTATGCTGATCCTCAGCGCCATGCGCCGCCATTTTATGTGGTAACTACTACACCAAAAGCGTTGTTTTGCAGTCAGACCATTGTCTGGAATGCATGCCGCATTGTTTGTGCTCCAGAAAACCGGAAATGCGGTCCAGACGTTACCTCCTGCGTTCCCACCGTCACGCAGGATTGACGTTGGACGTTGTCAATTGGCAGTCGGCATCTTGCCATAGACCACCTGTAGAGAACAATGCAGAACATTTAGCCACCGCCACCCTTGCATGCAGGGACTAGAGTCATGTCTCCCTACACTGTGCTCTTCCAAGCTAACAAACTGTCTGGAAACTGCACTGTCCACAGTTAACTCTTTATTGTGAAGACTGGAAGTTCAAGGAAGCAGCACGACAAAGCCGGAGCCAGCAGTTATTGAGGCACTCTGAAATATATGCAAATTGAATTGAACCACACCCAATTCGCATTACATGCAAAATAACATTAGTTTCGATTGAAGCTGTTCACCTATATGCAGTGGAAAAAGTAAGGTTACGCTAACTGCATAAAGGTGGCACAACTAAGTGCATGAATGAACATTAAACATCAAAATGTATATGTGAATGGGTGAACAAACACACTAAATGAATAGCTATTATAATTACAATAACTAAATAAGTGATATCTGGGAATGGAATGCCACATAAAAATCATAAATTCTAAAAATAATCTGGTCAAGGAACAAAAATGAAATAAAATGGACACAAATGGGTTAATATCTAAAATTGGTGAATTAAAAACTTGAATACACCCGTGCAAAGAAATAGTGCCTAATGAATTCATACGTGGATTAGAGTTCTCTTGTTGTGGAAAAACCTTGTGAGATCCACCACCGAACTGAAAAAAGTGTCTGCTTACCAAACCTCCATGATTCCCCACCACAGAGGATCAAGAGAAACTTGAAATAAAGAGTCCCATCTGATCCAGCCAAAACCCAAGCAGATGCAGCCCCAGTCAGCACACCAAGAATCGCTCAGTAAATCCCGGACTCGGGTGCCATGCCATCCGTCAGCGAAGATTCCGAAGGGGGTGGCCAATCCGGACGGTGTGCCAACTCCAAGGGCCTGTATTGGAGTATCTGGGGATTCCTGGAGATCCTTTTCTCATCAGCAGTATATAGCAATACACACCAAACGGAGTATGTGGAGCCTGACTCCAGTAACTGTCTTGCGGTAACCTTTATGTGGTGCATCCGCAGTGTGGATTGAAAAAGAGTCCTATGCATTTTCTGAGCACTGCAGTGTTTCAGGTGCAAATTCCAGCATCATTGCTTTATATGGAAATGCTTCTGAATCGCACGTCATCAGTTTTTAACCCCCCTCGTCCATACGTTCAATGCAAACTCCACACCAAAATTTTAAGAAACAAAAAATTTTTAAAATAAATTGTGTTTTTTTTTTGCCATGTTTTTTTTTTTTTTTTTTCTTAAATTTTTATTGACTGCAAGTTTTTTGTTTACACTCAGCTTATGAGTCGACAGCTGTCAAGGATGCAGCGGCTAGATTTCCAGCCCGCTCCTTTACAATAAGCTATTATGAAAGCTGGCGGTGGCACCTGCTCTTAAAATTCCTTAAATTTACTAAAAATCAGAACCATATCTAAATCGCAGATGAACCATTAAACAGCTATTTTGGAAACTCATTGACAATGGACCTAAAATTCGCACCACACATGTCAACCAGTCTGAAAGCTGTAAACTGCAAGTCCTGGAGTAAGAATTTTAACAAATAGTTTACTGGGGAATGTTTATTTTGTTGTGTTTAACATGTTAAGCTAAAAAATGCTGGGGGTTAATTTTCATCAAAACCATTTTAATTAGTATAAAATACAGAAATACAAGCTTTGTATGTACATTACCCATACAACTGAGGCTAATATGCTATGTGCAATGTTTTTGGAACAAGTTATATTGTTAAAAGCAGTACTGGTCAAATCTTCTTGATATCTATGAGTCGGTATTACTGTTCTTTTGATCGAATAACAACATTGTCTTTTACCCACTTGCCGCCCATATAAAATGGGTACCTAGTACATGATCTGACACGTGTGCAACCAGCGACCCAGCCGTACTATGATTAAACACAGCAGATATCGATCACCGGGTGCTGGCCAATGGATTACTGCCCACAACCGGCGATCGTCATGAATTTACACAGGACGGGGCTCTGCCCATGAAAACAAGGCAGAGCTCTGTCCTGCCAGTGGGAAAGTAATAGATTTTTTTTTAAACAAAGTGATTACTTCCCCTGGTAAAAGCATCTCCCACAGTACACATAAACACGGACTAGGCACACATTTAACCCTTTGATTGCCCTAGATGTTTCACCCCTTCCTTTCCAGTGTCATTAGTATAGTAATGGTGCATATTTTTAGCACTGTATTGGTGTCACTGGTTCCCATCAAGTATCAGTGTCCGCCACTATAAATCTCTGATCGCCGCCCTTACTAGTAAAAAAGAAAATGTAATAAATAATTCCAGTATATATCCCATAGTTTGTCGACGCTATAACTGTTGCGCAAACCAATCAGTATACGCTTATTGGGATTTTTTTTACCAAAAACATGTAGCAGAGTACATAAAATTCTAAATAGTGCAGGACAAGATAGCATATCAATATATTACATCCTCTAAAAGTCCAAAATGAAACATATCATGATGAATATGAATAATGCCACTGTGGTGTATTTTTACCTTTTAGGCCCCATGCACACGAGAAGCAATTACAAACACCTCTAAACTCACGTTTTCAAAGGCAAAAACCAGCGTTTAAAACGCCCGTTTTTGCCGTGAAATGCGCAGCGTTTTCCCCGCGAATAGCAGCGTTTTAACGCGTTTGCGGCTGTCAGCGCTTATCTCAAACACATTGTAGACCCTCCCAAAGTTAAAAACGCAAAAATAAAACGCTTCTGAACCCAAAATCTTGCGTCTGAAAAAACGGACATAAACCCAACTGCTTTAAAATGCCCAAAAACGTGATTGTGTGCATGGACACATAGGATAACATTAAATGTGTTCAGGGGCAGTTGAAAAAAATGCCCAAATGCCTCTGAACTCGAGTTTAGCTGCATCTCGTGTGCATGGGGCCTAAGTGTTCAGCTTGCATATCTATTTAGATATATTTTATTGTTTTCTTGCACTGAATAGTTTTTCTTATAATGTAGCAGAGTATGTATTGGCCTAAATTTATCAAGATCTTTGGTTTAAAAAATGTTTCATCGGATATGTTTTTTAGCAGAAAGTAAAAAATATTGTTTTCTTTTTCAAAATTGTCTGCCTTTTTTTGTTTATAGCGCAAAAAAATAAAAAGCGCAGTGGTGATAAAATACCACCAACAGAAATCTCTATTTGTGGGGGGAAAAAAGGACATAAATTATATTCGGGTAGTTTCGCACAACCGTGCAAATGTTAGTTAAAGTAAAACAGTGGCATTTAGCAAAAAATGGCCTGGTTGTGATATTTCGTAGGTCAAGTGATTAACCAGAAAGAGAGTCACCGCTCTAGGTGGGTCTACTATATGGTCACACATTTAAAACAGTGATTAACAACTTGGCGCCCGCACTATAGCCAAATGACGGCTACAGCGCGGACCCCAAATGCCGGGAGGACGTCAATAAATATCCTCCTCTTTGCACTCTGCGATCACCCGAGTCACTGACTCATCATAACAACAATGGTGCCATTGATAATTGAAGCGCCAACACCAGCCACTGCCCCGACAAATTGCAGCGAAAAATTGAGCCTGGCCTGGAATTGTCATACTATCACTCATCATAGTAACTGGGATAACTCCAACCCTAGTTAAGTGTGTCTCCAACTGCTAAGTCTATATAGAATGCAGTTGTTTTAAAGTCAGAAGTAATTTTATGACCTTTTATTGTGAGGTCTATAAAACTCAGTGCAGGAGATTAAAGGAAACCTGTACTATGGTCAGCAATGGCAGCTTCCATAGTTCTCACCTTCTAAAAAATCCTGTTGCCCATCTCCCTGCTTTCAGTTTGAGATCCGGAACAAGCATGCAGATCAGGGGAGTCTGTTTCAAGTCAAAATTATTAATGTGAATACTAGTCAGTAACTTAGGAACTGTGACTTGTGGAGCACAATTGGTATGCAAGGGAGGTGAGCAATGGCAGTCTCCATACTCCCTTAATGCTAGTTTCCTTGAAGCAAGTTGATGTCATGCCTCTTTCTAACATTGAAGTGTGGGAAAGTTGCACTGGATGCAGAGAGGATAATCCTTAAAGTGGAACTCCAGGATCACAGAGATGAACCCATTTCCATACTGCCATGAACACACCCTCTAGGTCAGTGGTTCCCAACCCAGGCCTCAAGTACCCCCAACAGGCCATGTTTTGGGAATTTCTCTTAGATAAAATAACTGTCCAAACTAACAAGCCATTGACTGATTTAAAGCACCTGTGCAAGATAAAGGAAAACCTGAGGGGAACTTGAGGACAGGGTTAAGAACCACTGATCTAGGTGTCTACCAGGACTTGCTTTACTTCAGGACTGAGTGGAAATCATCATTACATGAGTTCTGCCCCGGAGTGAGGAATGAGAGAAACTACCTTTGACATCACTGCATGGGCCTGAAGACTGAATAGTGTGTATGTGTGTGTATTTGTGTATTTTCTTATATCTCCAAACTTCTGTTCAATGATTTCTGTTTTGTGCCTTTCTATATAATTTTTGAAAATATGTAATTTCTACTGAACCATGATGTACAATTAACATCATGGTTTCTTAAAAGTAAAGTTGAAATAGGTGCAGTAAAAAAAAATCTGTTGCCATTGAAATATATTTTGACAATTGCTTGCCTTATTTGTTTCTGTTTCTTTTATCTTAGACTGTCTCAGCATTTGCACCAATTTGTAATCCAGTACAGTGCCCATGGGGTCAGAAAGCGTTCGGTGGATATTTGGGTTCTGACACAAACAAATGGGAAGTAAGTGGAAAACAGGGAAATTCTGAAATTCTTTTGCAGTTTATTCTTCCTGTGTTGTAGAACTATTATAGCCTGGTGCTTTTCCGCTGCTGTAACCGATTTTTTCATTACTCGGGTGTTTAGAAAATGAAGTATGATGTGTTTTCTGATTTACCCAAGGCATATGATGCAACCCATCTGGTGAAGACTTACTCAGGATCACAGCTAGACATATTAATAGACCAAGGGAAGGATGACCAATTCCTCTCTGCGGGACAGCTATTGCCTGACAATTTTATTGCAGCTTGCACTGAACGAAAAATCCCTGTGGTCTTTAGACTGCAAGAGGCAAGTATTACTCATTGGTATTATAAGCATCTTCTTTTAAACACAAGTGTTTCATTGATGAGCAATTCACATACAGTCTTTAGGAATCTATAGCCACTTGATTACTGACTTGTATATACCAATTCATTACCAGGCCAATTTTTTAAAAAAAAGTAGCAAATTGGCCTCCTATGGAGGTGGTTAAAAGAGAAGTATGTTTTTTTTTTTTTTTTTTATTTGCTAGTCATTCTTACCTTGGTCTCTGCACTGAGAACCGAGCCACCGAACACCGCCAATGGCTTGGTTCTCACTCCTCCCCGAGCAGTGCTATGCTGACTGTCAGTCGGCATCGCTTCTGCTCTACTTCTCCAAACTCATTGGACCACTGAGCCGTGGAGGGGCGGGGAGCAGCTGTCTCAGTGGCTCGCTGAAACTGCCATCAATCAAGGTAGCTGGCGGATCCAGACTTGGGAAGTCGGGATGACGCGCTGCCTCGACTGATGGCAGTGACGTCAGCAGAGAGCAGACTTCAGACTGCTCTCCGCTGAAAATGGAGGAGAAGCCTAAAAAGCTCGGGCTAGGCTTCTCCTTTCCCCTCACTCTCTGTCCCTGTGACACTTCTTTGAGAAATGAGAGGGGAACGGTTGTCACCAGGAAAGGAAGGAGCAGACGGCAAAAAAAAATAAAAAATTGCACGAAGCGACCAGTAAACCTTCTCTTCTCAGGTCCCCCTGCTGGCACTCCAGGCTCCTCCTCTTCTGCATGTGCACCCATAGCAAACTGCTTGCTATGAAAGCACACCAACGGGTTTCTACCAAGCCATATTGCCTGCATCCATAGACACAAATGGCACGTCTTAGCCCTGCTCCCTCGTCACAGGATTTGGCTGACAGCAATAGGAGCCAATGGCTTCCTGCTGCCTCAGCAAAGCCTGGGAGACCAGGAAGTGAGAAAAGGCAGCTGCTGCAGATGGCAAAGCGCTGCATCAAGTGAGGACTCGGATAAGCATAAGAGGGGGTGGGGGAGTCGTACTGCTTCCTAAACATTTTTTACCTTAATGTAATGAATGCATTAAGGTAAAAATTATTTAAGTTTTTTAAATGCTTTAACCACTTGCTGACTGCCTTATGGCACTTTTACTGCTACAGGGATTGAGGTGTTCACAGGTTTCTATGTATTTATATTTATATATAGATCTATATACACACTAGGGTTGTCCCAATACCACTTTTTTAGGACTGAGTACGAGTACTGATACTTTTTTTTTAGTAGTCGCCGGTACCGAATACCGATACTTTTTTTTAAATGTGTCTCCATATGCAGCCATTGTCTCCCCCCATATGCAGCCATTGTCTCCCCCCATATGCAGCCATTGTCTCCCCCCATATGCAACCATTGTCTCCCCCCATTATGCAACCATTGTCTCCCCCCATTATCCAGCCACTGTCTCCCACCATATGCAGCCATGTCCCCCATATCCAGCCATTGTCTCCCCCCATGCAGCAATGTCTCCCCCCATATACAGCCATTGTCTCCCCCCATATACAGCCATTGTCTCCCCCCATATACAGCCATTGTCTCCCCCCATATACAGCCATTGTCTCCCCCCATATACAGCCATTGTCTCCCCCCATATGCAGCCATGTCCCCCATATCCAGCCATTGTCTCCCCCCATGCAGCAATGTCTCCCACCATATCCAGCCATTGTCTCCCACCATATCCAGCCATTGTCTCCCCCCATATACAGCCATTGTCTCCCCCCATATCCAGCCTTTGTCTCCCCCCATATCCAGCCTTTGTCTCCCCCCATATCCAGCCTTTGTCTCCCCCCATATCCAGCCTTTGTCTCCCCCCATATCCAGCCTTTGTCTCCCCCCATATCCAGCCTTTGTCTCCCCCCATATCCAGCCTTTGTCTCCCCCCATATCCAGCCATTGTCTCCCATATCCAGCCATTGTCTTCCCCCATATCCAGCCATTGTCTCCCATATGCAGACATTGTCTCCCCCCATATCCCCCTTACCTGCATCCGCTGCTGCCGCCGACTGTTTAACACGCGCGGGTAGTGTAATGATTGGCGCCGCGCTGCGTACAGACACTCCCCCTTGCTCGGAATTGGACAGTTCACCCGAGCAAGGGGGAGTGTCTATACGCGGCGCCAATCATTACAGCTGTAATGATTCGTGCCGCGCTGCGTACAGACACTCCCCCTTGCTCGGGATTGGACAGTTCACCCGAGCAAGGGGGAGTGTCTATACGTGGCGCGGTGCCAATCATTACAGCTGTAATGATTCGTGCCGCGCTGCGTACAGACACTCCCCCTTGCTCGGGATTGGACAGTTCACCCGAGCAAGGGGGAGTGTCTATACGCGGCGCCAATCATTACACTCCCCGCGCGTGTTAAACAGTCGGCGGCAGCGCGGATTCGGCGGGATGCGACGTAACGGCGGCGGGATGCGGCGTATCGGCGGGGGGGGGGGAGTATTCTATTTCGGTATCGGGGGTATTTGCGGGAGTACGAGTACTCCCGCAAATACTCGGAATCGGTCCCGATACCGATACTAGTATCGGTATCGGGACAACCCTAATACACACACACGTGATCCTGCACTTCCACCTGCAGAGGGTGCGCTGTGAAACCCGGAGACTCGATGTCCTTTGGCACCTGCCAATCGTCAGTAAAACACAGAACTGAGATATGCATATTTTTAACACTGATCACAGTATTAGTGTCACTGATTCCCACAAAGTGTCAGTGCCCAATAGTCCGCTGCGATATCGTAGTCCTGCTATAAGTCGCTGATCACCAATATTACTAGTATAAAAAAAGGAAATAATAAAAAATTCCATAAATATATCCCATAGTTTGTAGACGCTATGACATTCATGTAAACCAATCCATATACACTAAACAGAAAACATATTGGCCATAAATTGATGAAGACATTTATTTTTTCTTTTATTCTTTTCAAAATTGTCAGTCTTTTTTTGTTTTATAGTTTAAAGAATAAAAAAATGCAGAGGTGATCAAATACCACCAAAAGAAAGCTCTATTTGTGGCATGACCACGCTAGTAACGCAGTGCCCTATTGCAAAAAATGGCCTGGTTAGGAAGGGGGTAAATCTTCCAGAGGTCAAGTGGTTAACTTGATATCCATTATCCTGGAATAGATTTTTAAAGCACCCATTGTGTCCATTGCAAAAAAATTCATTTTTTTTGTTTCCCATGAAGCCATTGTGGCGTAATGCTGCAATTATATACAGTATCAGTCTCCTTGTGGGCACAGTGGATACCTGAAAAGTCTTTACGAGCATAGAAGAAGATGAGTATTTGCTGGTCTGCTGATAATATCAGATTGGCTGGAAAGGTAAAGCTGTGCTGGATATAGAGGTAGCGTCAAGGGCAGAATTATCGGCACAGTTCTGTTCTTATTTCCAGTGACCTCTCTGTCACTAGGAAAGGATTTTACACTCTGTAAATATGGCTCTATTACCTTCATGTACTAGACTGTCTGTATTGTTACATTTATTGTATTTCCCTTTGTTATTTTTCAGGGCTATGATCATAGCTACTTCTTTATTACTACTTTTATAAATGATCACATCAAACACCATGCAAAATATCTGAATGCCTGAGGCTACTGAGAAAAAAGAAGATTGTCATTGATCCACAAAGAGAACAAGGGGACATTTTAAATCATCTGCTCCGTTTTATAGGAAATTATGTGAAATGTTCTTCCGTGTAAGGAAAAAAATTGAATAAAAAGAGAAATGACAGTCGGTGTGACCTTAAGTCTTTTATATATGAGCATGGCCTGTTGATTACAATAAAATATTGCAAAATGCTATCTGTGGTTTAGCTGGAGAAGCATAATAATTCATGTGCAATAGGGTGTGAGCATAGATAGAATTGGGAGGCAAGCATGTTGAAATATTCTTGAAATAGGTGTTTTGCCTGGATAACATGTTTGCTCTATTTTGTCTTTGTCCTGAATTTTGCCACTCTGCTAATACATTGTATTAGTAATAATAAGAATAATCGTAATATACGGTACACACAATTATCAAAGAAGCAAAAGTCTTATTTATTTACAAAGAAACGAATACTTACAGAAATGTAAAAGAATATTATAGAGTCAACAAAAATAAAAAAATAGAGCTGATTCATTATGCAAGTCCTTCCCCCAAGTTTGGTATCGTAGCCAAGGTGCAAGAATAAGAGGGAGAACTATGGGCTGACTTGGCATTATATAACACACAACACCACCCTTCACTCACCCCCTTGAAAGTCCTCAATCCAGTTCTCAATTGTTTAAGGAGTTTATTGTGATCATCAACATCTTTCCGCAGATGGTGCCATCACACTATGGGCACATTCCTTGACCAAAGACAACAATAAATCACAGCTTGCCCCTTTGATCCCTCGATGATAGACACCAGTTAGGGGTTTCCAGCTTCACAGGAGGTCCGGGGGATATTTTTACTGCAAAAATACCCTTATCCGCTTGCCGACCCTATACTGTATATATAAGGCGGCTCTGCTGCGTAGGAGTTCTTACCTAGTATGTGATCCTGAACTTCTGGGTCGGGGGCGTGTGCCACCAGTGGCCCGCTCCCGCTGTGATTAGACACAGCTGGAGCTGATCAGCGGACTTGATGTTCGCCTTCACATTCTGATGCTTCAGTTCACAGGCAGAATGGCAAAAAAAGCTCTATTTGTGGGGAAAACAGAACTTAAATTTTGTTTAGGTACAGCATTGCATGACCGCACAATTGTCAGTTAAAGTAACGCAGTACCGTATTGCAATACATGGCCTGGTCATGAAGGGGGGGGGGGGTGTAAATCAAGGTCAAGTGGTTATAAATCACAATGCAACCACATTTTCTTAGAATATGAGCTCTTTATTTGTGACCTCCTACTATTAACCCTTGCTGTGTAATTCTATATCTCAGATTTCCAACTTTTATTCAGTCGTTAAACAGTCTAACACCTGTATTCTGTTTAATTTAGAGACGTTTTCCCAAGATTAAAAAAAAAATACAGGCATCCAAGCACACTTTAACCACTTGCCAAGCAGGTCACGCACATATACGTCGGCAAATTGGTTTGTTCCCATGAAATGCAAAAACCCATCCTTGTGCACGGCGGGGGTCCCGATGTGGGCGGGCACGAGAGCAAGAACAGGGAATTTGTGTGTTTAAACATAGAAATCCTAGTTTTGACAGGAAAGAAGACAGATCTGCTGTTTGTAGTAATTACGAACAGCGATATGTCTCCTCCTCCAGTCAGTCCCATCCCCTCACAGTTAGAAACACACAAGGGAACACATTTAACCCCTTGATCACGACCTAGTGTTAACCCCTTCCCTGCCAGTGACTACAAAACAATCAGTGCATTTTTATAGCTCTGATCGCTGTATAAATGTCAATGGTCCCAAAAATGTGTCAAAAGTGTCCGGTATAGCTGCTGCAATGTGGCAGTCCCACTAAAAACTGCAGATCACTGACATTGCTAGTAAAAAAAAAAATGCCATAAATCTTTCCCAGCGTTTGTAGACAATACAACTTTTGTGCAAACTAATCAATATACGCTTATTGTGTTTTTACTGTATATTTTTTTTTTTTGCCAAAAATATGTAGAAGAATACATATTGGCCTAAATTGATGAAGAAATTTTGTTTTTTAAAAACATTTTTGAGGATATTTATTATAGCATTATAGTCTTTTTTTTTTTTAACATGGGTCAACTGTCCATTTGTGTAGGAAAGAAGATCCAATGTGTTTCAACAAAATGTATAAATGAAGGTCTTCAGGGACGATAGGTTTTCGATTTTTCAAACTTAATCCTATATACTGATGATTAAACAATTGGGAGTCATGGCTCAAAAGCAGAGAGGAAAGGAAACCGCTGAAAGATGTGCCGGCAAACAAGAAGAAAACTGCCGAATGGGGCCCCAGTTCTGGACCAGCAGAATCCTAAAAGGGGCCAAGGCAAGTGAGAGAACAGTAGGGCTCAGCGCTGGCTTCAAGAAACGTAATTATATGTACTAGATGAAGTCTCTGAAAGTAATGCTGGTGTCGATGGAATACCCCAAAAGACAATATCGATTGGAGTTATCGATATATTTGCCACATATGCAAAAAATCCCCAGGGACCAAAAATGAACAGCATAAAAAAGAGGCCTTGGATAGGGATGTGTCACATGATCAAAAACCTTGCTTTGCCTTCTGGCATCTGAAACTCCTTAAAGGACTAGGAGGTGCCGGTGCCAAGGAGTTAAAAACTGGCAATAGCAGCTCTAATATTTCTGTCTTCATAGATTCCTTTTAGAACAATGGTCTCCAAACTGTGGCCCTTTGCCTGCCTTTATCAGGCCTTTGGAGCACTATTCCTCCCACTGATATGAGACACTATTTTGCCAATTGATATCAACAATAGGGCATCTTTTCTCCCGCTGACACCAACAATGAGGCACTTTTCCTCTCAATGACGGGGCACTATTTTATCCCTAATACGGTGATATTTGCTCCCACTGATGGCAGGAAAAATTTCCACTCCTGCTGAGCACAGTCCGACCCTCCTAAAGCCTCAATGACAATAAACTGACCCTTTGTTTAGAAGGTTTGGAGACCCCTTCTTTAGAGAATAGTGCAAATCGCAGTTATATACAGAAATGTGGCAATCACGTTCAGTACATTGGTTGTGCTGGAGGAAAAGACGCTATTCAGCTGACTGTATATTCATCAGAACAAATATTGTGAAATCGGAAACATCTCCCTTACTTGCAGAATAGTTAACTGCACAGTAATTCCTTTCAAGGTAAAGAGTAATGCCTTGGGATAGTGCAGGGAAGTAACCTAATGACCTTGCTGATAACACCCAAGTTTCTTGTTGAAAATCTATTATATACATTATCTTAAAGCTGTGTGAAATCAATTAAACACAACTTGAGGGCAAATGCTCCAGAAATCATGGCTCCCTCTATCTTTTCTGAAATGAGAATCCAACCATATTGGTTTTGTGGTTTAAACTCCCATTCTGATAAACACAAATGCCAGAACCATATTTATTTATTGTTTTCCCTTACTACAGTTTTATAATGCCATGTCCTATCGCTGTTAGGTTAACCTCTTTAACCACTTGCTTACTGGGCACTTAAACAACCCCTCCTGCCCAGGCCAATTTTCAGCTTTCAGCGCTCTCACACTTTAAATGACAATTGCGCAGTCATACAACACTGAAATTTTTATCACTTTTTTCCCCACAAATAGATTTTTCTTTTGGTGGTATTTAATAACTTGCAGGGTTTTTATTTTTTGCTAAAAAAAAAGACAGAAAAATTTGAAACAAAAAAAAGCTTTATAGTTTGTTATAAAATTTTGAAAACTTAATTTTTCTCCTTCAGTGATATGCACTAATGAGGCAGCACTGATAGGTACAACTAGGCTGCACTGATGGGTGGAAAGGATATGCATCTCCCTGTTCAGGACCGATGTCCCTCTGTCAAATGCCAGTCATCGTTTTTTTTCCCCCTCACGCTGTAAGCTTAAGGGGAAAAAAAAGCCAATTACCAATCTTCTGTTTACATCACGTGATCAGCTGTCATTGGCTGACAGCTGATCACGTGGTAAGGGGCCGAGTCTCATTGACTTAGTGACCACAGGCGGTGCGCAAGCACCTCATGCACGGAAGAACGTCTATTTTGCCAAGCATAAACATTTTTTACCTTAATGCATTCCTTGCATTAAGGTAAAAAATGTTTAGTCATAAGCATCCCCCCTCCTTTTACTTACCTCATTTGATCCAGCCCCGTGCACATCTCCAGCTCTTCTCTCCCCTCACTTTTGGGTCTCTCTGGCTTTCCTGGGGCTACAAACTATGGTACTAAAAAATCTCCATAGGCGATACTTTACATTTATTTACAGGTTAACTGTTTTGAGTTACAGAGGAGGGCTTGTGCTAGAATTATTGCTCTCACTCTAACTCATGTGTGGTTTGAATACAGTTTATATATGCAGGTGCGACTTACGTATGCGTTCGCTTATGCGCGTGAGCTGAGAGATGGGGCACTTTAAAAAAAAAATCGTATTTATTTTACACTGTCTCTTTAATAATTGTTTTTATCACTTTTATTCCTATTACAAGTAATGTGAACATCCCTTGTAATAGAAATAAGCACGACAGGCCCTCTTTATTGAGAGATCTGGGAGCAAAAAGACCCAATATCTCTCATTTACCTTAAAAAGAAAATCCGGTCGATCTGCCCAAGGACTGGAAGTGACATCAGAGGTCACGCTGGTTCTCCAAGGGCATACAGCTGAGTGGGGGCTATGTTGCTCTCACTTGGCTTCCTGCCTGCTTTGGCCACATCGGATCACTTCCGAGCTTACCAACGGCTCCGGTAAGCTCGAAATTGACCGGAAAGCAGGGAGGGGGTGGGGGGGTTGTGGCCACCTCTCCCATCGCCTATAAAAGTTATCTTGCTGCGAATCCACGAATCTGAATATATACCGGCCTAAACTGGTGAAGAAATTTGTTTTTGTTTTTAATTTGGGAATATTTATTATAGCAGAAAAAGTAAAAAAATATTGTTTTTTTTTAAAAATTGGTGCTCTTTTTTTGTTTATAGCGCAAAAAAAACAAATCGCAGAGATGATCAAATACCACAAAAACAAATCTCTATTTGTGTGGGGAAAAAAAGGGATGCAAATTTCGTTTGGGTACAATTGCAATTGTCGGTTAAAGCGACGCAGTGCCAAATTGTAAGAAGTGCTCTGGTCAGGAAGGGGGTAAAATCTTCCGGGGCTGAAGTGGTTAAAGTCAAAGTAATTACGTACATTCCCAGATTGACGGTCGGCAAGTTTAGCTATTTTTCTTGCTGTACAACTCTAGGGAGGTAACCATAAGAAGTATATCCCACATTGTACAGGCAGCTGAATCCTAGAGAAGTAATTACTGTGGGGTTGCCCCGTATTCTTCTTGGTGCACAGGGGGGTCAATAGCTTTGGGCTCCAGGCTGAACTGCTGTGAAAAGTTCTTTCATTGCTTTCACTGTCTGTAATAGAAGCGGTTAATGAGGAAGATTCTGATGGGTCACAGGATTTTCTTCCTAGTCATATGGGAGCTCTATTTCACAGAAGCTCAGTTTGGAAGCTGCAGCCATTAAAGGGGTTGTAAAGGTTCGTCTTTTATTTTCGAAATAGGTTACGTTAAGCTAGTGCATTGTTGGTTCACTAACATTTTCCTTTGATTTCCCTTCTAAATGTTTTTTTTTCTTTGTCTGAATTTCTCACTTCCTGTTCAGGAACAGCAGATGGTGGTTTAGGAGCCTGAAACATCACGTCGCTCATCTGCTGTTCATTCCTAAAGATTGTTACTTCATGCCGTTTTTTGTCTGGCCAAATGTGAGTAGCCTGACTTTTGCTTCTTTTAACCTCCCTGGCGGTATGATTCTGTCAGAAAAAACATGCTAAAAGCGGTACCATTATTTGCAAGGAAATTTGGCGTTTTATATTGTAGGTCTGTAATTTTTAGAAATAACTCACTTAAATCTGACCAAACAAGATTCTAATAGGCATCCCAGGTATGACATTTTTTTAAAAACAAAATTATAAATTATAATATAATAAATAATTATAAATAATTATAACAAATAATAATATAATTATAATAAAAATTATTCAATAATGTAATCAAATCAAAATCACTGAAATTTGCTCAGTTGCAGAATTGTTGCTGTCATTATTTTTTTTTTTTTATGACGAATTTCCCCACAAATCGCTATCGCACAATTCTGCAAGTGATTATAATTTATTATCGCTGTTTTTTAGCTGATCTAAAACTATTTTTGACATAAAGGGACACTTTTGGTTGCTATGGACAATCTACAGTTTGCAGGGAGAAAGAAACGTTTTTATTATATAAAATGACATGCAGGACACTGGGCAGACCACTAGGGACAAGGGGGGTGTGTTTTTTTTACATACAGTACTGTAATCTATAAGATTACAGTATACTGTATGTAAAGTGTTTGTTTACTTTTTTGAATTTGGTGCCGTTCTCCGTCCCCGTGCGTCGTAACGTCGCAGGGAACGGAGATCGGCGTCACACGGAGGCACTGTGTGAATCGAGCGAGGTCCCACTCGCTCACACAGCGCGGTGGCATCGCTGGATCCAGGGACAAGGTAAGTAACTTGTGCCTGTGGATCTAGCGAGGCAAGCCCGAGTCTGACTCGGGGTTTCCGCTCGCAGCAGGAAAATCTAACCCCGAGTCAGACTCGGGAAGACCGCCAGGCAGGTTAAAGAATAAATCCACACATTGCAACAGTGAGCACTTAGTCTGTGATTATCTCTTTACATGCACCTGTCCTTTGCGGTTTGGTTGTCTTATGAGGATCTAATACATCAGCCTGGTTCCTGTTCATGACCTGCCTATTTGATTTGCTTTATTGACCATCTGTTAACTCAGTGGTCCATATATGAAGGTGAGAGTAGCCATCTACAACGGTGGAGGGATCACTTCAAAATGTTGGTGGATTGTCACGTGGTGGAGATTTATTTTCGTTTAATTCACTCATCTTCTGACACTTATGGACTTTTGGACTGTTTGTTTGAATTGTATTTAATTTTTAATATTTTTTTTTTTTTCCATTTTTTCTGCATATTCATATTCACACTTATGGTATTGGTGTTTGAGTATACCAGTATCATTTATATATTTGAGTTTTGCGCTGCACTTTTTCTATTTTATTTAAGACCAAAGAGCTGTCCAAAGACACTAGAGACAAAATTGTACACCTCCACAAGGCTGGAAAGGGCTACGGGGAAATTGCCAAGCAGCTTGGTGAAAAAAGGTCCACTGTTGGAGCAATCATTAGAAAATGGAAGAAGCTAAACATGACTGTCAATCTCCCTCGGACTGGGGCTCCATGCAAAATCTCACCTCGTGGGGTCTCAATGATCCTAAGAAAGGTGAGAAATCAGCCCAGGACTACACGGGAGGAGCTGGTCAATGACCTGAAAAGAGCTGGGACCACCGTTTCCAAGGTTACTGTTGCTAATACACTAAGACGTCATGGTTTGAAATCATGCATGGCACGGAAGGTTCCCCTGCTTAAACCAGCACATGTCAAGGCCCGTCTTAAGTTTGCCAATGACCATTTGGATGATCCAGAGGAGTAATGGGAGAAAGTCATGTGGTCAGATGAGACCAAAATATAACTTTTTGGTCATAATTCCACTAACCGTGTTTGGAGGAAGAAGAATGATGAGTACCATCCCAAGAACACCATCCCTACTGTGAAGCATGGGGGTGGTAGCATCATGCTTTGGGGGTGTTTTTCTGCACATGGGACAGGGCGACTGCACTGTATTAAGGAGAGGATGACCGGGGCCATGTATTGCGAGATTTTGGGCAACAACCTCCTTCCCTCAGTTAGAGCTTTGAAGATGGGTCGACGCTGGGTCTTCCAACATGACAATGACCCGAAGCACACAGCCAGGATAACCAAGGAGTGGCTCTGTAAGAAGCATATCAAGGTTCTGGCGTGGCCTAGCCAGTCTCCAGACCTAAACCCAATAGAGAATCTTTGGAGGGACTTCAAACTCCGTGTTTCTCAGCGACAGCCCAGAAACCTGACTGATCTAGAGAAGATCTGTGTGGAGGAGTGGGCCAAAATCCCTCCTCCAGTGTGTGCAAACCTGGTGAAAAACTACAAGAAACGTTTGACCTCTGTAATTGCAAACAAAGGCTACTGTACCAAATATTAACATTGATTTTCTCAGGTGTTCAAATACTTATTTGCAGCTGTATCATACAAATAAATAGTTAAAAAAATCATAAATTGTGATTTCTGAAGTTTTTTTTTTTGATTATGTCTCTCACAGTGGACATGCACCTACGATAAAAATTTCAGACCCCTCCATGATTTCCAAGTGGGAGAACTTGCAAAATAGCAGGGTGTTCAAATACTTATTTTCCTCACTGTAAGTGAACCAACAATGCACTAGCTTAAAGGAACCTATTTAGTAAATAAAAGACGAACCTTTACAACCCCTTTAAGTTGTAATTTTCCAGGTTGTCAGACACTGGTAGCTGAAGGTATAGTAAACATGACATCAGCACAGCAGGAGTTTTCATAGCAATCTTTATTATACAGCTCTAAGTACACAACACATTAAGTCACAAGCATAAGTTTTATTGTTTTGTCACTACTGACCAAAAAAAAAAACATTATAAAGCTATTGTGATATATACATGTAAAAAAATATCTTTTGATAACTGCACTTTTCCTTTTTGTTACAGCCATCGTTTTCTCTCTTTACATTCATCGTCTGCATCGGTTTACAATGTTCCAATCATCTAGAGTTCAAAACACATTGATTTTTCTGTTTTTTATCATGCTGTTCTCAGTCCGTTCCCAGCAGCATTTCCACTTTACAAGCAAATTAGCTTTAGCCTTTCCTCCTGTGGGAAACCGCTTTACAGTCCAGGAAAAATTACTTGAAAGAGGAATTATTGGTGCAGAGTCTGTAGCAAATCAGGAGTTGGCTGCTAATACGTGTTCTTATCCGCAGGTGTCATTTTCTAGTTGTCCAATGGCATATATACATACAGATTAATTTATACTTCCTATGGCTAAGTATAGATTTTGTGAATGTCACAAAGCAATAAATAATCAACCTGTAGTGAAAAGTTCATAATGAAGCAGCACAGAGAATACATGCAGCAATGTGATACTTGGTCATAACACTAGGCATTCAAAATTCATATATTTTTCTTTCTTAGCTCCCTTCTTGTACTCACTATGCTAAAACATTGTCCATTCAGGCAGACATTTATTCCATCCAATGTCCGCTGTGTCTGGCTGCTTTCTACTTTTCTGCTGCCAGAGGATTATAAGACGCATGTCCCTCTGGCGAGAACTACATTCTGCTAACTTCAATGCAGAGTTCCATCCCCCTACCATCTACTACATTCAAAAATCCTGTGCTCTAATATCGTCTCCCAGAGGTTGCCCCAAAATAAAAACCACATTGTGCTTTATAGTTTTTTGGAAAAGGAATACTAAAATTTATATCCTAAACCCAAAAAAGCCTGCAGATTTCATAGGAACAATACAAAAATAAACAAAGGTTTCAATAGATGTTTGAAAATATGCTGTCTACTAGTAGGTATCTATCACTTTTTATCATCCATACTACGTTGCCTTGTCCATCAAATGGCTTTTGGAATCTTATGTGTGGTATATTGTACACAGGAAAACAAAATTAACTAGCCCTTACCTCAGTTACCCTTACTTTCAGCAATTTACTGAGGCACTTTGCAGGCACTATAGTGGTAAAATCAGTGCCTGCAAAGCACCCTGAAAGAGCCGCTCCTTTCACTCCAGTGTGAAAACCCTCGGCTCCCAAGGTCTTTCACACTGGAGTGAAAGGAGCGGCTCTTTCAGCCCGAGGGCTTTCACACTAGAACGGTGCGCTGGCAGGATGCTCAAAAAAGTCCTGCCAGCCTGCATCTCTGAGGTGCTGTAGGAGCAGTGAATACACGGCTCCTAAAGCGCCCCTACCCATTGAAATCAATAGGCAGAGCCTCTGAACCACCGGCAAAGCGGCGCTTTGCGGACGGTTTTAACCCTTTTTCGCCCCCTAAGCGGCCGAAAAGCACCGCTAAAAATAGCGCAAATCTCCCAGGAACCTTAAACTAGGGGCACTTTAGTAAGCTTAAATTAGAGCTTTGTTTCTCCAGTCCCTGGTCTGTGAGGCTCATTGCCAGTTTCCAAACTAAGTAGAGGTTAGCATAATGGAGCCCAGACGTTTCTGGGTTCTTGGGCTAATCCAATGTATGTGCTGCAAACTTACTTTATATTTCTAGTTTATTCAGCTCAAAGAAAAAACAGTTGTGCTTTAAGAATTCTGTATTTTGAGCAATTCCACAATTTAGCTCTAGTCTCATTCCAATAAATGTGAATTATGATGTTAACATGTATAACAACACAATTTATTGGTCAGCACTTTAGAAAAGGGAATTGACAGTGGGATTAGAATGTATACGCCTTTTTGAAGAAGTAAATGTTACACAGTATCAGGCAGAGAATTCTGTCCACAAACACTTCACAGACCACGCGTAGCTTAACTCTACTAATGGGATTGCCGAACCTATGTAAAAGCAATACACATTTATCCCATAATTGGAAAGGATTGGCTATAGCAGATGGATGAGTCTGTGCAATGGTTGCTTCAATAAACTTGGATATTGGGTTTAAACAGTGTGCGTCTTGCCTCCCCCACCCTTTTCTTTTCTTTTTTTTAAACACATTTTTGTCATGTTTTTCAAAGGTTAGAAAGGCAGGAATATAGGGCTAACCATGCAATGTGAGCGTTCCTTCGTACAAATATGAAAGTCAAACAGTAATCTGATGAATATGAAATGCATCTTCATCCTCCAAATACTGTACTGCATACAATGCCAATACACCAAAATGAATCAGGTGCCACCAAAGAGCTGTCAATGATAATCAGGTAGTGCACAAGATGAAAGCACACATTATCACTCAAAGTCGAAATTATTTTTTTGGGTCTATATATAAAAGATGAAACTGATATTTTACCATTTTTATTCATGTGAGAAATGGGAAAAAAATATTAAAAACAATTACTTCAAGCAATCTTTAAAAATTGTCTCCTTCAAGTTTAGAAGAAAGTATAGATCCAGCTAGATGATTGTGTTGAACTCTAATCTAGGTATTTCAAATCTCATAAACCCGTTTCTCTAGCACTGGGATGGTACAAGTGAAACTCGAAAAATTAGAATATCGTGCAAAAGTTCATTTATTTCACTAATGCAACTTAAAAGGTGAACCTAATATATGAGATAGACTCATTACATGCAAAGCAAGATAGTTCAAGCCGTGATTTGTCATAATTGTGATGATTATGGCTTACGGCTCATGAAAACCCCAAATCCACAATCTCAGAAAATTAGAATATTGTGAAAAGGTGCAATATTCTGGGCTCAAAGTGTCCCACTCTAATCAGCTAATTAAGCCATAACACCTGCAAAGGGTTCCTGAGCCTCTGGTTCAGTAGGAATCAAAATCATGGGAAAGACTGCTGACCTGACAGTTGTGCAAAAAACCATCATTGACACCTTCCATAAGGAGGGAAAGCCTCAAAATATAATTGCAAAAGAAGTACTGTATGAAAGCACATTAAAAGAAAGTTATGTAGAAGGGAAAAGTGTGGAAGAAAAAGGTACAAGCAGCAGGGATGACCGCAGCCTGGAGAGGATTGTGATGAAAAGGCCATTCAAAAGTGTTGGGGACTTTCACAAGGAGTGGACGGAGGCTGGTGTCAGTGCATCAAGAGCCACCACACACAGACAGATCCTGGACATGGGCTTCAAATGTCGTATTCCTCTTGTCACCCCACTCCTGAACAACAAACAACATCAGAAGCGTCTTACCTGGGCTAAAGAAAAACAGACCTGGTCTGTTGCTCAGTGGTCCAAAGTCCTCTTTTCTGATGAGAGCAAATTTTGCATCTCATTTGGAAACCAAGGAGCCAGAGTAAGGAGGAAGAATGAAGAGGCACACACTGCAAGATGCTTGAAGTCCAGTGTGAAGTTTCCAGTCTGTGTTGATTTGGGGAGCCATGTCATCTGCTGGTGTTGGTCCACTGTGCTTCATTAAGTCCAGGGTCAACGCAGCCGTCTACCAGGAGATTCTGGAGCACTTCATGCTTCCTTCCACAGAGAAGCTCTATGGGGATGCTGACTTCATTTTCCAGCAGAACCACACTGCCAAAAGCTCCAAAACCTGGTTCAATGACTGTGAGATTACTGTGCTTGATTGGCCAGCAAAATCGCCTGACCTGAACCCCCATAGAGAATCTACGGGGAATTTTCAAGAGAAAGATGAGAGACATGAAACCAAACAGTGCATAATACAGGTGCTTCCTAGATTGTGCTTACTTCCACATAGGTTCAACAGGTTCTCCTCAGCTTAGTGCCTACTTTTACATACAGTAGGTCCAAAAGTTCAACAGATGCCCCCCTAGCTTGCTGCCTACTTTCACATAGATCTATGGATTTAGTGGATGTTCATCCACTTAATGCCTATGTCCACATAGGTCCATAAGTTCAATAGGTTCTCTCCAGCTTAGGTCCTACTTCTACATAGGTCCACAGATTCAAAAGGTGTTCCCTAGCTTGGTATCTACTTTCACATAGGTACATGGGCTTAGCGGGTGCTCACCAACTTAAAGGATAAGTTCACCTTGTGTAATATGTTACTGTTTCAACAGCCCCCACATATGAAGCATGAGCAGACAGCCTGCAGGAGTGCTGCATCTTTTGATTGCATTTTTTTCTACTGCAAAGCATTGCACCCGCAAAGTGTCTACTTCAACACAGTTTGTCGTTTAGATGGCATAAGGACTACCAGGTTTAAAACTCAATGTCACAACCATTTTTTTTTAGCTTTTAGGAACGGGTAAATATAACTGCTATACAACTGAAAACTGTCTGTGACCCCATTAGGGTGTGTCCCCCTTTTGTTTGTCACTGGGATGGGAAGTGGGAGAAAATCACATGCTTGTTAATTAGAACAACAATGCAAAATAGTGTAGTGGAGAAGGGTCAGAGCATATTGTCAGGTTTTATTTGCTTTCAATACAAAAACTTCCCTTTGCTACCAGTTTTGACACAGGGACAGGATATGAGGGGAAATCTTCCTAGATGGGACATGATAATAAACACTCTTCTATTCTAATCCTTTCCACTCTATATAAATAAAAGGTTTACCACTGTTAACTGCCTTTTAAGCCAACAGAAAATGATGTCCTTGCCGTTACACCAATCTGATTTACTTTGTTATTTGCTGTGCTAGTCTACTATGGCACTGTAAGATATATATATGATATTGTGATTGCCCCCATATTAGCCAGACATAAGAGATGTGTCAATCCTCCATTTGGATTACATAAACTGATTCTTCCATGTCCTTGGCTACTGACTAAGCACAGTCTACTTGCTTAGAAGGAATACAGTACTTTCCGTTACTCAAAGTTTCTCTTTGAGTACAGACATTAATGGAAAGCTGATCTATTTGTATATTTTGGGGCTATTTATACCAAAACCAGAGACAGGAAAAACAGCGGCCCACAACTTTAACTTGGTGTTTATAGCCAAGGTCAATAGCACCAAGGGGACAGCCTTCCAGAGAAGGATATCCTCTTCCATGTGTTACGGTAGTCATTTAAGTCTCTATGGCAGTCAATTCATCACAGCTCTGAAGGAATATATATTTTCCTGAGAACCATTAGTGAACACAATGAACTAGAAGGCTAAACTACATCAAACTACTGAGATAAAAATATGATTATTTAAAATATTCAGATCCATTCTATACTGCATTTTTATGAACAGTATAACAAACTTACTGAAAATTGTGGTTACTGAAAGATCAATAAAAAACTGTCAGTAGCACTTTCTGCGCACTCCTTGGCCCCTTTTTTGCTTATTGAGTTTTAGTAATAAAGCAGTGATCAAACACTAATAACTGAAAAGAAAAGAAATTATATACACAATATATTAAGATGACCATTAAAAAGCAGTAATAAACAAGAGGTTGTATTTTACAAATGACATCCAAAAAAAAAGTATAGCATTCCTAATAAATAATACTTGTATAAATAGTTTATGGTGGCTAACATGCCAAGACCCTTCTGTATACATATGGATTGTACATCACTTGCTTGGATAAAGAAATTATGTTGATTTTTTTAATTAAAGTTGAACTATGTCCTCCCATTAAAAAGAGATGTACTGAAGCACCTAACTCTAACTGCATCCACACTTTTCACAGTTTCTCTTAGCCCCCCCTGAAAATTCTCAAAAATACCCCTACAACCCACCAGTGGGGTCCACCTAATACAGCTTCCTGTGATGGTGTGGCAATAATGCTGCACTGCTCATGACTTCAGAGCAGGGTTACCATTCTTAATGTAGGCTGTGCTTGCACCACAGTGGGATAAAGTTTGCTCACTTACAAAGAAATACGGGATCTATAATTAGTATCATAGGTGTATTTTAAATGATATAGACAGAGGGGCAGATTCACAGAGCAAGTACGCCGGCGTATCTACTGATACGCCGGCGTACTTTCAAATTTCCTGCATTGTATCTTTAGTTTGAATCCTCAAACCAAGATACGACGGCATCTGGGTTTGATCCAACAGGCGTACGGCTTCGTATGCCTTCGGATCGCAGATGCAATACTTCGGCGTCCGCTGGGTGGAGTTTGCGTCGTTTTCCGCGTCGGGTATGCAAATGAGCTTTTTCCGACGATCCACGAACGTACGTGACTATGACCCCAAGAACACCATCCCTACAGTCAAGCATGGAGATAGAAACATTATGCTTTGTAGTGGTTTCTCTGCTATAGGTACATAGCGGATTTTACCACATTGAGGGGCCAATCGATTGAAAAATCTTGGATGAGATCCTTCCTCCCTCAGCCAGAACACTGAAGATGGGTCGTGGATGGGTCTTCCAGCATAACAATGACCCAAAATATACCACCAAGGCAACAAAGGAGTGGCTCAAGAAGAAGCACATTAAGATCATGGAGTGGCCTAGCCAGTCTCCAGACCTTAATCCTATAGAAAATATGGAGGGAGCTGAAACTTCAAGTTGCCAAGCGATAGCCAAGAAACCTTGAGGATTAAGAGGCGATCTGTAAAGAAGAGTGGACCAAAATCCCTCCTGAGATGTGTGCATTACTGGTAACCAACTAAAATAAATATCTTACCTCTCTGCTTGCCAACAAGGGTTTCTGCACCAAGTCCTAAGGTCATGTTTTACTTGGGGATCAAATACTTATCTTACTCACGGAACTGCAACTCAATTTATAACATTTGTATCATGTTTTTTCTGGAAGTTTGGTTGATATTCTGTCTCTATCATTTAAAATACACCTATGATAAAAATGATAGGCCCTTCATTTCTTTGTAAGCAGGGGCAAACTTGCAAAATCTTCAGGGGATCAAATAATTATTTTCCCCACTGCTTTCTGGATTGACAGCACTGACTTGGTTGCCAAAATCTTTGCACTATCAGATGTAGTGTCTGGGGGGGGGGGGGGGGAGCGTGTGAATAAACAAATGAAGAAGGATTTTGCGCAGGAAAAATAAAGGAAGTTTTTGTTTAGTTTATGAGGCTTGTACATAGTAAATTAAGCCAGTAAGGCTTCATTTCCACGGATGTTTTTACAGCCTTTTTTTTCCAGCTTAAAAACGCCTGTCCATTTTTTAATTTTTTTTTTGAGCTGGAGCTCAAAAACGCAGCTGTAGCGTTTTTGCGAGTTTTTGCGCGTTTTTGTGTGTTTTTTTTAATGTTTAGCGTTTTTACAGCTCTAAAGCTGGAGCTTCAGAACGCACTGGTCCTGTTTTTTTTTTGCAGCTTAAAAACGGCTCAGCCATCTACAGCTCAAAAACATCATGGTGGGCATGAGGCCAAAGACTAACATGGAGAGACGTTTTTAAGCTGCAAAAACGCTCAGAAAAGTGGCTGTAAAAACGTCCATGGAAATTAAGCCTAAGGGCCAGATCCACGAAGCAGTTACGCTGGCGTATCTATTGATACGCCGCGTAACTTCTAGGTTGCTCCGGCGTATCTTAGTTTTGTATCCACAAAACAAGATACGCCTGAAGCTGGGCTAGATCAGACTGGCGTACGTCTTAGTACGCCGTCGGATCTAAGGTGCATATTTACGCTGGCCGCTAGGTGGCGATTCCGTCGATTTCCGAGTCGAGTATGCAAATTAGCTAGATACGCCAATCCACAAACATATGTCCGGCCGGCGAATTTTTTTACGTTGTTTCCGTAAGGCTTTTTTTCGGCATAACATTACCCCTGCTCTATGAGGCGTACGCAATGTTAAGTATGGACGTCGGGCCAGCGTCGAATTTTCCGTCGTGTACGTCGTTTGCGTAAAACGTTCGCGAGATGGGCTTTGCGTAGAATTACGTTCACGTCGAAAGCATTGGCTTGTTGCAGGTTAATTTGGAGCATGCGCACTGGGATACTCCCACGGACGGCGCATGCGCCGTTCAGAAAAAACGTCATTTACGTCGGGTCAAGACGTATTAACATAAAACATGCCCACAACTTAGTGATTTGAATTGCGCGCCCTTACGCCGACACATTTACACTACGCCGCCGTAACTTACGGCGCAAATTCCTTGTGGATACGGAAAATACGCTGTAAGTTACGGCGGCGTAGTGTATCTGAGATACGCTACGCCGGACGTAAAAATGCGCGGCGCTACGTGGATCTGGCCCTAATTGTTTAGACTGTCATACAGGAGCCTTTAGTTGCACTTTAACTTACTGATTCAGTATGTGTCCGTTTCTACATTTTCTGGGCTTTGACTTTGACTTTTTTTTATCCCTCCCTGATGCAACATATTTCTTTATTTTTTTCTGGCATTTAAAGGAAGACTTTACATTCACTGAAAAAAATATATCACAGGAGCCATTTTGATACTTAAAAATAGCTCTCCCTTTCAATCTGCAATTAGATTTTCTTTAAACTGTTAGGAGTTTAAAATGTTGCATCCTTGTAACTGTGTTATTTCCTACACATTGTGCCTACAATACTGTGACTGGTCATGTCGTTACAGTAGGGAAGCCCTAAAACTCTTGCAGCTTATTTAACTAACCTAAGTGAATTGTTTGTTTTCCTCAAAAGCTGGGAAATTACACTTGAAGACCTGATCCGTCCAAAACCAATAATCCACTTATAAGGGCCATGTTGAATCACTTACCACAGCCATATATCTCTGGGACTCCAGTTGTAAGATTATACTTCTTTTTACCTCATATTACCATTGATTCTGCGTTTTCTTGGTGTATTTTCCAAATTATTAAAGAAATATAGGTGGGCGAACCCTTCTCATAATGGATGTTGCAAATAAGCAAACCTGGGAAATTCACAGCAGAGATCTTATGACTGGTAGTGGCAAGAAATATACAAAGCCAGTAGATGACTAGCTCTTGCTATATCATCCTACAATTAAATATTAAGTATAGGCAGCCATATACTCTACCCTAAAATTGTAGGTGAAACTGGGTAAATGCAGAAAAAGAAAATCACATTAATTCATTTTGTTCTGATCACATCAGCTCACTTGGCATCTGCACATCACAAAATAGACAAATGACACACTGCATAGGTTTGGAAAGGTAGCTAACAAGGTGACCTGTGTGTGACTTTCAGTTAAGTAGAAAGATCAAAACTGGCACGCATCCTATCAGTTGGATGCCCATGAGAGCAGACATTCACTACAAAGGTATAATACAAATTGGCCAATTTGTGCCAGCTAAAAACGAGAAACATAAAAGGGCATATTAAAGGACAGCTGTGCTTTTAAAACAGGCTAGCTTTTCAAATATATTCAGGGATACAAAAAGCCTGTGCTTTTTAGAGTTGCCAACACGAACTCCGGCCAGTGAGAATATTCTGTTCTGTTTACATTCAACTTGTCTGTAACCTGCATTGCGACTACAAACATCAACTAAGAAAGGAAAAGAAAAGCAAAAGTATCTAAAGGAAAGCATCCGTGTCACATACATGTTAAACCCAATGGAGTCGATTTACTAAATTCAAATAGACTACAAGGAAATTTCCACTTTGCTTTTTTTTGCAAAGAATATACCCCATCACCTGCAAGGAAAAAAACTGGATTTTTGCTTGCACATAATTGGATGGTGAAAGTCAACAGAGCTTTTCATCATTCCCTTTCAAGAGAATTCCCTTGAAAAAAGAACAGCCTAATTTCCCTTTAGTAAATCAACCCCAATGTCTTCACTGCCAGGAGTATTAAATTATTGCTTCTATGCTGTAGTGAATTCACACCAAATATATATATATATATATATATATATATATTTTACATTGTTGAAACAAACTCCTTACCAGTGGTGGTGGTGTGGGCTGGTATTTTGATGGTTAGGAACGGAGTACGAGGACCCCTGCCATGTTACCATGTCACGTGCCCTTAAGGAGCAAGCATTGATTTGAGAATGGGCACCAAAAATGGAGCACCTCCTTCCAAAGAATAATTGCTCAATACCAACAAACAGTGGTCCCTGATGTGGTCACTCCCTCTTCTTTGAACCTCTAACCATGTTAACCACTCATGTGAATAAGAGAAGGGATATAAAACAGACAGTTTATTATATATACAGTATCTATATATATATATATATATATATATATATAAATATATATATGTGTACAGACACACTGATCAACCATAACATTATGACCAATGACATGTAAAGTGAGTAACATTAATTATCTCCGGCCAATGGCTTCTGAACAAAACACAAAAGAAGAGACCGCAAAGCCGCCCTAGTGTAACTCGGCTTTAATATGGTAAAGTTAAAAACACTATAATGGGCTGATGCAGTGAAAGCAGGAAAAAAAGGGGCAAGTGTAAGGATTTAAGTGACTTTGACAAAGGTCGTAACGTAATGGCTAGACAATTGGGGCAGAACATCTCCAAAACTACAGCTCTTGTGTGATGTTCCCAGTCTGCAGTGGTCAGGACCCATCAAAAAGGACCCCAAAAAAAAAAAGAACCCCCCCCCCCCCCCGACGGTAGGAATGGCTTATTGATGCAAGTGAGGAGTAAAGGCTGGCCCATGCAGTCTGATCCAATATAAGTCGTAGCTGGTTCTGATAGAAAAGGTGTCAACACACAGTGCCTCACAGTTGCGTATGGGGCTTTATAGCTGCAGACCGGTCAAGGTGCGTGTCCAGAGAATGGGAGCGTCAGAGCTGGATCACGGAGCAATGGAAAAAGATTACCTGGTCTGATGAATTCAAGGATGGTTTGAGGATCACAACAATGAGTTTGAGGTGTTGACTTGTTCTCTAATTTCTCCATATCTCAATCCAATAGAGCAGTGGTATTCAACCCTGTCCTCAAGTACCCCCAACAGCCCATGTTTGCAGATTTTCCTTTATCTTGCACAGGTGCTTGAAATCAGAGTCAATGGCTTTGTATTTTGGACATCTATTTTATCTAAGAGAAATTCACAAAACATGGCCTGTTGGGGGTACTTGAGGACAGGGTTGCGAACCACTGCAATAGAGCATTTGTGTGATGTGCTAGAAAAACAAGTTCAGTCCATGAAGGCTCCACCTCGCAACTTACAGGACTTAAAAGGGTCTACTACTGATGGCTTGGTCCCAGAGATTACAGCATATCTTCAGAGGTCTAGTGGAGTCCATGCCTCGACGGGTTATGGTGAGTGGTTATAATGCTATGGTTGATTGGTGTATACCACACTTAGTCCCTTTTTTATCATTCCATTCTGAGAATTCTAATCCAGAAGCAAAAGCTCCCCCTTTCTTCTCGGCCTTCAGCTGGATTTTTTTTTCAATATAGCATTTGTGCTTTTTTTTTTAACGCTTTGTTGTTTTAACTCACATGTTGCACTGGTTAGGGGTATTGTCATGATAGGGGATTGTTGACAGAAAACCACCCCAATGCCAGCTAAAAAGCTGCATCCGGCGCAGATGTATTGGTTAAGGTAGTTACTTTTTTGGCAAAGCCTCTCAAAGCAGCTCCCAATGCAGGAGGTCATGTGGATTGGTATCAGCATGGCAGAGAACTGCAGGCTTGATTCCAATATTTAACATGGCAAATGTGCTTTATTAATACTATCAAGTGTTGCCTTGTAGAATTCTGGTAAATTCACAGGTTAAAGATGAAAAAAAATAAGCCCTCCATGTTTTTACAACAGTAAACAAAAGTGCAGCATGATATGAAACAATTAGGTTCCACAACACATGCATTTTTAGTGTTTTTTGTAACACAGGAAGCATTAGATTAGATCTCTCTATTGAGTAAATTCCCATTTACAATCTGCAGACAATAGTGTGCAAATATGGCAGTGGGCAATAAGGGATTATCTCATGCTACTAAGTGATTATCAGAGCTTGTAGCCTTACCATTAGCAAATGATGCTAAAAACAAAAGACTCCTCATTTCCTTCTCATTATATACATAACATATTACGATTTTTTGTTAATCATTACATTTCTGTTGTACTGTCCAGTGAACAAAAGGCCATTGTAATATACATTTACATCTAGTTAAAACTGCTATTTCACAAATATGTTCAGACTTTAAGCAGCAATTAGTGTCTGGCATTGAAAGTAATGATCATAACGCTATAGAAATAAATACAGTGCAATGTGACCTGCCATTTTGGAAATACCCAGCACCAGCAATAGTCCATAGCATGAGTCTATGGACTGGGTAGAACAAACACTGCTCACTATTCTGCTGTTCCATCACAGAATACAATAACACACCATAATTGGAAGAATGCAAATAAACAATTTGGGAGGACAGCATTAATTGATATTTAGCAATCTTTTGAAGTAAGGGCTGAGAATGTACAGTTTACGTATAGGTTAATTATGCTGTGCAAAATTCGCTCAACGCCCTTCCTTTATGGAATGTTAAACCAACTTTCTGTCTTGCATTCACTCAGCATCTCCTTAGCAGTGCCTCGCTGTGAGGCAAAATTCCTTTTTTCCCACATTACTCTCTTTAGGCAGCCTGTAGAAAACACGATGTCACCATAGGGTTAAACAGGGTGCAATAGTTTCATAAAATTAAGGCCTGCTTGGTTGTGGTTACATCTAGAAGTGCTTGGACTGTAATGCTCACTTTCATTAATCCCTTTTCTTCTAGGATGTGATGTGGTAAACAAAGCTTCTCCTACAAAAAAAAAAATACATATATATTACACATAGCACATAAGAACAGGGCCACATAAAAACTTCTGCAATAATTTCATGCACCAACATGATAATTCATTGACAAATTACAGTAGTAAAAAGCAAAAAATAAGAACAAAAACCCTGGGGCCAGATTCACGTAGGAAGGCGCATCTTTGTGCGGGCGTAGCGTATCCTTTTCACGCTATGCCTCCGCAACTTAGACAGGCAATTGCAGTATTCACAAAGCACTTGCTTCGTAAGTTGCGGCGTAGCGTAAATCGGCCGGCGTAAGCCCGCCTAATTCAAAGTAGGCTGGTAGGGGGCGTGTTGTATGGAAATGAATCGTGACCTCACGTAAATGACGCACCTAACGAACGGCGAATGCGCGCGCATGCTCAGTATCACGTCAAATTTTCTGGTTTACGCCGGCTCAATGCTTAGTCGACGTGAATGTAACCTACGCACAGCCCCATTCACGTACGACTTACGCAAACGACGTAAAATACGACGCTGTTCCGACGTCCATACCTTAACATGACTTACCCCTGCTTTATGAGGGGTAAAGTTACGCCGGTCGTACGCCTTATGTAAACAGCGTATTTTAATACGCCGGGCGCAAGTACGTTCGTGAATCGGTGTATCTAGCTCATTTGCATATTGGATGCTGAAATATACGGAAGCGGCCCTAGCGGCCAGCGTAAATATGCACCCCAAGATACGACAGCGTAGGAGACTTACGCTGCTCGTATCTTGGCAACAGTGAGGCGTATCTGATTCTATGAATCAGGCGCATAGATGCAACGCCTCACATTCGGACTTACGACGACGTATCAGGAGATACGCCGTCGTAAGTCCTTTGTGAATCCAGGCCCTGATCTTTAGGTGAATAATTAGTCTTAAACTAAACAATGCTTGTTGTGAAAATATATTCCCATTGGTCCTATCTGTTTTAGGCTGTGTCTTCCTCATAGTATAGGAATGCAGAATAAGAGCATAAGCTAACAGAAAATACTCTTTTTAGCATTTAAAAGCCTAAAACAAATTGAGATAGATGATCCACCCAACCCACTACAGTCACATATGCCAGTCCACCCAAAGCATTCTAAACAGATTCACCACCTTAGATTTTAAAGGGCTACAAGAGTTATACTTTAGCCTTAAAAATTCAGCTTTAAAGAAGAAGCATTGCCAGAAGACAAAAATAAAACCTTTCCAAATTCCCCCTGTGCACATAGCACTTATCCCCATTCACATCTGTGCTGTGAATTTGAAATAAAATGGTTATTTTATTACTGTCAGTGCTCACTGTAGCCCCACTCACCCAAAATATGGGCATTCCTATAGGGGGAGGTACAGCTAACACCAAGACTCGCCTGCTGTACAATTTTTTAGTGCTGTTTCTCCTCATTCCTCGAAAAGTGTCATCTGGCTGACTCAAACCCAACCCCGCAGCTATTCAGGGCACAGGACGAGTGGAAACTCTCAGCATGTGTTAATGTGAATGCTTGTGACTGAAGAAGAGCACTTTCATAAAAAAAAAAAAAAAAACTGACAACAGTGAAGGGCAGGTACTACACTTTCCAAGAGAGACTAATGCAGTAGGTCATGTGTGCTGTTGCCGGCTTGTGTTTTTGTGAATGAAGACTCTCTTCTCCAGCCACAATCATTCAGGACAACACAGACTGAGCGTTTTCACACTCATCACTGTGCTTTATACAGTAGGAGTACAAAGTTTTTTCTGTAAGCAGGGGTATAATTGCAATATAGCCATACCACTGATTTTAAATGTACACTCCCCACAATAAAAAAAAAACTGACAAGAAGTTTAACAATTCTTGTCTTTGTATATACAGTGCCTTGCAAAAGTATTCACCCCCCCCCCCCCAGTTGGCTTTTTACCTGTTTTGTTACATTACAGGCTTTGAATATCAGAACACAATAGTCTATGTTGGTGAAGTAAAATTAGAAAAATATATACATAAAACTATTTTTCAGAAATAAAAAAACGAATAATTGGCATGTGCGTATGTATTCACCCCCTTTGTTATGAAGCCCATAAAAAGCTCTGGTGCAACCAATTACCTTTAGAAGTCACATAATTAGTGAAATGATGTCCACCTGTGTGCAATGTGTCACATGGTCTGTCATTACATATACACACCTTTTTGAAAGGCCCCAGAGGTTGCAACACCTAAGCAAGAGGCACCACTAACCAAACACTGCCATGAAGACCAAGGAACTCTTCAAACAAGTAAGGGACAATGTTGTTGAGAAGTAAAAGTCAGGGTTAAGTTATAAAAAAATATCCAGATCTTTGATGATCCCTAGGACCACCATCAAATCTATCATAACCAAATGGAAAGAACATGGCACAACAGCAAACCTTCCAAGAGACGGCCGCACACCAAAACACATGGACCGGGCAAGGAGGGTATTAATCAGAGAGCCAGCACAGAGACCTAAGGTAACCCTGGAGGAGCTGCATGCAAAGTTCCACATCAAAGACTGGAGTATCTGTACATAGAACGACAAAAAGCTGTACGCTCCATAGAGTTGTGTTTTATGGCAGAGTGGCCAGAAGAAAGCCATTACTTTCAGCAAAAAAACAAAATGGTATGTTTTGAGTTTGCAAAAAGGCACGTGGGAGACTCCTGGTCTATGAGACTAAAATTTTACTTTTTGTCCATTAAAGAAAATGCCATGTGTGGCGCAAACCTAACACCTCACATTACCCAACGAACACCATCTCCACAGTGAAACATGGTGGTGGCAGCATCATGCCGTGGGGATGTTTTTCAGAAGTCAGGACTGGGAAACTGGTCTGAGTTGAGGGAAAGATGGATGGTGCTAAATACAGGGATTTTCTTTAGCAAAACCTGTACCACTCTGTGTGTGATTTGAGGCTAGGACGGAGATTCACCTTTCAGCAGGACAATGACCCCAAACACACTGCTAAAGCAATACTTGAGTGGTTTAAGGGGAAACATGTAAATGTGTTGGAATGGCCTACTCAAAGCCCAGACCTCAATTCAATAGAAAATCTGTGGTCAGACTTAATGATTGCTGTTCACAAGCGCAAACCATCCAACTTGAAGGAGCTGGAGCAGTTTTGCAAGTAGGAATGGGCAAAAATCCCAAGCTCATAGAGACTTACCAAAGCGACTTAAAGCTGTGATAGCCGCAAAAGGTGGCTCTACAAAGTATTAACTTTAGGGGGGTGAATAGTTATGCACATTGACTTTTTCTGTTATTTTGTCCTATTTGTTGTTTGCTTCACAATTAAAAAAAAACCCTCTTCAAAGCTGTGGGCATGTTCTGTAATTAAATGATGCAAATCCTCAAACAACCCATGTTAATTCCTGGTTGTGAGGCAACAAAACATAAAAAATGCCAAGGGGGGTACTTTAAGAACACAAAATCTATAATTTTTTTCTAGTATATTCATTTAATTCATAATGTTCTGACATATGAGCTGCACTTACCAACACAATGTATATAAAGATACAAAGGCCTGTATAAATTCAGTGGAGGTCTTAGGCCGCGTACACACGGTCGATCCATCCGATGAGAATGGTCCGACGGACCGTTTTCATCGGTTCACCGCTGAAGTGGCCTGATGGTCTGATGTGCGTACACACCATCAGTTCAAAAACCGATCGGGTCAGAACGCGATGACGTAAAACACACGACGTGCTGAAAAAAACGAAGTTCAATGCTTTCAAGCATGCGTCGACTTGATTCTGAGCATGCGTGGGTTTTGAACCGATGCTTTTGTGTACTAACCATCGGTTCGATTTTAAAGCAAGTTCTATAATTTTTGTCCGAAGGACAACAGGCCCGCTAGGCTGTACACACGGTCGGTTTGGACTGATGAAACTGGACTTCAGGCCGTTTTCATCGGTTTGGATTGACTGTGTGTACGCGGCCTTAGGCCCCGTACACACGACCAAACATGTATGCTGAAACTGGTCCGCGTGCCAGTTTCAGCATACATGTTCGGTCGTGTGTGGGCGCGAGCGGGCCGAATTCCAGCAAACATTTGCCCGCCGGGCCTTTTCCCAGCGGGCAAATATTCCTGGACGTGTTTTAAAACCGTCCGCTGGAATCCTGCCCGCTCGGACATGTACGGTCGTCAGTACAGACCTACCGTACATGTCCAGGCGCCCGCCGTCCCTCGCATGCGTCGAATGACTTCGACGCATGCGTGGAAGCATTTTAAAGGCGGGCCGCCCACGTCGCTGCGTCATTGTCGCGGCGACACCGCGTCATCGACGCGGCGACACCGCGGACACGCCCCGCGTATTGTTTACGCGCGGACTTCTGTACGATGGTGTGTACAACCATCGTACAGAAGCCCTCTGGCAGACATGTATGGTGAAAACGGTCCGGCGGACCGCTTTCACCATACATGTTTGTTCGTGTGTACCCGGCCTAAGTGTTTCACCTTCACTTCAAACCTTTTCTTCAGGTAAGAGTTTAAAAGGTGGATCCAAAACTTTCCTGACCTTCCCCCATAGGTTTCAAGTTATACATCATTCAGTATCATGCATATTTACCTTTACCTCTATGATGCACATGCCAAACTATATTTTGCCATGCAAAACATAAGCAGAGCCAGCTTGAATGTTTATTATTAGTGTAATAAATTTGTTTTTATGACGATGACATCTAATTTCCCAAAGTCTTTAACAGTTACTTCTAAAATGCAGCTACTGATATCTTAATTATTGCAACTTTGTTCCTTTAACAGACAAGACTGGAGGAGAGAACACACAAAACATTTGCCCATGGGACTTTAACCACTTGAGCTCTGGAAGATTTTACCCCCTTAATGACCAGGGAATTTTTTGCTGAGCACTGCACTGATATAACTGGTAAATGTGTGGTCATGCAATGCTGTCCCTAAACATAATTTATATAATGTTTTCACACAAATAGAGCTTTCTTTTGGTGGTATTTGGTCACCACTGGGTTTTTTGGCATTATAAACAACATTTTTGGCCAAAACGTATTCTGCTACATGTCTTTGATAAATACAATCCCAATAAGTTTATATTGATTGGTTTGCGGGAAATTTATATCAGTAATATATATGGTATAAAGTTAGGTCCACACATATTTGGACACAGTCACCATTTTCATACTTTTGGCTCTGTATGCCACCAGAATAAAATTAAATTGAAACAATCCAAATTAATTTGAAGCACAGACTTTCTGCTTTAATTCAAGGGGATAAATATAAAAATTAAAGTACACATTTTAGGAACTGCAACCATTTTTATACACAGTCCTCCCATTTTCAGGGCCTCAAATGTAATTGGATATATGAATATAATTATAGATACAATTTTGAGTATCCTTTACTGGCAATGACTGCCTTAAGGTTGGAAACCATGGACATTAACAAAGACGGGGTTTCCTCCATTCTGATGCTTTGCCAGGCTCTAACTGCAGCTGTTTTCAGTTGTTTTTTGTCGGTGGGTCTTTCTGCCTTTAGTTTTCCCTTCAGCAAATGAAATGCACGCTCAGTTGGGTTGAGATCAGGTGATTGACTCGGCCATTGCAGAATATTCGACTTATTTTTCTTCAATAGCTCCAGGGTTGCTTTTGCAGTGCGTTTTGGATCATTGCCCATCTGTACAGTAAAGCGCCTTCCAATCAACTTTGCTGCATTTAGCTGAATCTGGGCTGACAGTATATCTCTGAACACTGCTGAATTCATCCGGCTGCCTCTGTCACATCATTAATAAACACCATTAACCCAGTGCTAATGGAAGCCATGCATGCCCATGTCATCACACTACCTCCACCATGTTTTACGGATGATGTTGTGTGCTTTGAATCATGAGTTGGTCCAAGCCTTCTCCACACTTTTTTCTTCCTGTCATTCTGGTAAAGATTAATCTTAATTTCATCCGTCTAAAGAATGCTTTTCCAGAACTGGTCTGGCTTTTTTTAGATTTTTTTGGCAAAGTCTAATCTGGCTTTTCTTATCTTCAGGCTTATGAATGGGTTGCACCTTGTATTTGCTCTCGTGAAGTCTTCTCTTGATTGTAGACTTTGACAATGATACACTCACCTCCTGGAGAGTGTCCTTCATTTGTCTGGATGTAGTGAATGGGTTTTTATTTTCTGCGATCATCCACCACTGTTTTCTTCTGTGGACGTCCAAGACTTTTTATGTTGCTGAGCTCACCAGTGCATTATTTTTTCCTCAGAATGTACCAAACTGTTGCTATGGCCTCTCCTAATGTTGCTGCCATCCAAAAGCAAATACCACACTTAGAATCAACTCCAGACCCTTTAACTGCTTAATTGATAAAAAAATAACAGAGTAGCCCACACCTGGCCATGAAACAGCTTTTGATTCAACTGTCCAATTACTTTTGGTCTCTTGAAAAGGGGGATGGCTGTTCTTCAGTGCTGTAATTCCTAAACCCTTCTTCCGATTTGGATGTACATACCCTCAAATCAAACTTGAGAGTGTGCACTTTGAGCCCATATCCATTATATATAGCTTGATAATGTTTAATGTCTATACTGTATTTTTACTTTTTTTTTATACTAGTAATGGCAGTGATTAGTGACTTATAATAGGACTGCGATGGGAAATTTGACACTAACTGATGCTGGGGGTGAATTGACTTACTGCCACTGACAACACCAGTAACACTAATCACTATACAAAGTCATTGTGTAATGTGTGTGTAATGTATGCTGCTTTTAACTACAGATACATTTGTTTCTTAGCCCTGCTTTGCAGAGATAACACAGAGACCTGTGTTGATTGCAGGTTCTGGCCATGAACCATTGGCCGGGACTTGCTAACAGACTCCTGCAGTTTACAATCACAGCGGGTGATGGTGGTGGGGGGGAGGGGACGCATGTATGTGCCCTAAACCTGGAAGCAGGCAGCGATATACAAGTACGTCACTTTGCCTGTGCAGGCTGCATGTCCGCAGTACATTGCAGGTGGTTAAATGTGGCTTAACATATTAATTAAAAAAAAAGTCAGCTTATTAAACAATGGATGAAAATATTTTACATGCAAAGAAGAGTTAATTAAAATAATAAGCCGATTCATTCGAACTAGCATACATTGCCATAAAATATGCATTATACTAATAGAGTGATTCCATATACCGGTACATGTTCCATATGGAACATCCAGAAGAGAACATCCAGCCAATTTTGCTGCACACTTTTTATCAGATGGGAAAAAAAATCTCCAATTATTCTTTGTCAGTTTGAGTTTATGCCTGTCGTCAATGTGGTCTGACGCATTTATTTCAGGAAGGTTTTACTTTTCAAATGTCTAGAGAGCAGACGCCTCACAGATGAGATTGGTCCAGGAAGTTTTTCCCGGATGGATTTTGACAGAATATGCCAATTAAAAGCACATTTTAAAATAATGCAGCATGTATAAAAACATTCACTCTGGGAAAGGATTATTTTAGACAAAAAATCTTCCCTACTATTTAAATGTATTATAAGAGAATATAAGCCCATTTACAATGCAGTGATTGTTGCCAGGGACATTTGACAAGCAGCATAATAATGACAAATAAATGACAAAATGTAGCATTAGCATAAATCATCACTCTTAAATGAGTCTGATGTTTTCCTATGATGCTATTGAAGCCATAAAAGGGACATAGTGTAAGTCTAGGTTCACATCTATGCGGGCTGCACTTGATGCATTTTTTCAGGCACGTTTTGCATTTTTAAACCCTCGTTGTTTATTCATTTTTGCATGCAGTTTTCATGCATTTTTCATAAAAAAAAAAAAATGTTTTACTTTAAACTTTAAACACATTGTAAACACACTGTATATAGCTGGTTGCTAAGGAGCAGGCCAGGAAGCCGGCCGCTGTGTCCTTACCAACCAATGAGGCATCAGCTGTCAGCTAAACACTGGTTTAGCACTGCAGCTGATTGGCTGCAAGTGCTGATCGAGCGAAAATATACTGACAGCCACACTCGGGAGGAGAGCAACTCCTCTCACATGGGAATGGTCATACATGGATTGAAATTCTTGACAAATTTTGATCCATGTATAACCAGCTAAAGTCTCTTCAACAGCAACACGTACAACAACAGCAAAACGTACAAGCAAAAATGCCTGTTTTATGTTAAAGTGGTTGTTAAGCCACTCTAACAAGTATGCAACCATCCGTGCTGTCTCCTTATGCAGTATCCCCCCCTGTGGGTGAATTGTAAAAAAAAAATGCTGTAAATACCTCATGTAAGAGCCGATATCTGCGATCACATGACCGGCTGGCTCTCTCCTTTTCTCCTCTGTCAGATGCAGTGGGAGGGGCCAAGATTCCCCTGCTGACCTCATTTAGGAGGGGAGGAAAGACCCGGCTGGTCATGTGATCGCAATCTCGGCTCTTACATGTGGTATTTACAGCATTTATTTCTATAAATCACACACACACATAGTTGCGTTCTATATGCATGTCAAATGCAGGAGACTTTTGTTTTGATCAATCCGGAATGTATTCAGCTGATCTAAACAAAAAGTTCAGTTTATGTTTAGCAGCTTACAAATCATTATGACTAAGTACTTTGACAATAAGTACTCATAAGCAAGATGCAGTAATTCATCAGCTAGTAACTAGCAACATATTAATTACTGAAATCTGTGTTTCCTTTATATTGGCCTTTTTCACGGGGAACACTTATTGCGCTCTCTGTATACACTGTAATACACAGTTTGTATAAAACAGAGTGACATAATTATGAACGAAAAATAAATGACCTAAAATAGAACAAGCAATCACCTCACTGGCACCTAAACTGTTAATGATTTTAACTGCTGCAAAATACTACAGCCCATAATATAAAACTGGTTCTCTGTACGAGAATGGTATCTGTCGGTGTCCTGATCTAATATTAAAGGCTTTATTTTTCATTAAAAAGCTAAGTTCCGTAATGTCATTGCAAGCAGAGGTGCACATTATGTGACACGTTGCTCAGTTATAACTTGCCAGACCCGTCTGTCTCTATAGTTTACTATAGCATGAAAAGGGCATACTTTCCCCTAAAGAGCTGGCCAGTCTTAAATCATATAGGAAGACTTCTCACAAGAAGCAACTTGATCTTTATAGCGGAAAAAAATTAAATAGCAATGAGAAGTCATATTCTGACATACTGAAACATGGCAGGATGAAGACAGTTTTTCCTGTGCAGGCATTGCCAGGAGTCTCATGCATAAACTGCTAACATTTATTCACCGGGTTTAGACTACATTAGGAAAAAAAATCATATGAACAACCCAACACAACTTTCCCTGTTTAAATCTTTAACTGTCAGCACTGAAACCACAAACTAATGTTTCAAGTAGTTCCAAAATTGACCTGACATTTACCACTTATGGATGAATTGTGATTGCAGTGTAATTTCCTATACAAGTATTCATAAACATCTGAATTCCTCCTGCTGCTTATTAGGCCAGCCATGCCTCGATTGCAACAGAGGGATTAGGACATTCGCTAATTGAATTTACAAAAGGGAACAAGTGTAGCGAGACCTCTCTAAAATTGTTTCTACAAATGTCAAAGAAAAAAAAAATAACATCCTTAGAGCAATATTACACTCGATCTGTGTTAAAAGATGTGTAATAAATTGTGAGACACTTGGGGGCTGTAAACACATGCACAGAATTATGCAAATTAATATGAAGTTATGGTGATGGTTTAGAGGCTAAACATGCTGTCATGCACCCCTCTATGCAGCTGTCCTAGCTGGAATGCAACTCAAGCCAAATGCAAAACATGCAGCAAAGTACCAAGTTTCATTTACCCACTGGGAAAAAAAAAGTCTCCCTCTGTTGTAACCTTATAGGATCTCTATTTATTTTTAAGCACATGGATCATTGTGGCTGAATAACAAATGTGGGGTATCCAAAAGCAAAAAATAAATAAATAAATAAAGGTACCATTTCCTATGGCCGTAAACAATACTCTGCACACACTTTTATTAACCACTTCCATACCACGCCTATTCTGGCGCTTCTCTCCTTCATGTAAAAATCATATTTTTTTTGCTAGAAAATTACTCAGAACCCCCAAACATTATATATATATATATATATATATATATATATATATATATATATATATATATATATATATATATATATATATATAATTTGTTTTACCAGACCCTAGGGAATAAAGTGGCGGTCATTGCAACTTTTTATCTCTCACGGTTTTTCCCTCCCGCCGCCTATAAGAACGATCAAGCGGCAGAACCGCCTCTATGATCATTTTTACGGTGCACAGAATCGCCGCCTGAAGAGGATATCTGAATGATGCCTGTAGCTGCACCCATCATTCAGATATCCCCTACTAAAGTCCAGGACGTCATATGACGTCCTACAGTACGGAAGTGGTTAATAATAAATTCCTCAAGACTGAAGGCTACAAATCCACTTTATGTGCACCAGATAACTTTGCACACCCAAATATTACATTGTAAAAGAAAGCTACGTGCAGTACAATGATTATCACTGTGCTGTACATAGCCTGTGCAGAGATCAAAGCTGTGAGAGGGAACTAGCAGGCCCACAGCTGGCTGACTGTATAAAACTAGAGGGGAGGAAGATACAAGACCAGTCACCCTGCACTGGGGCAAAGTGCAGATGTCTCCTTCTGTATTACTGCACAGATCTTAAAGAAATACAAGAAATATACAAATGACACCAAAATTCAAGTAAGAAAATAAATTAGAATAAGATTTAACCTCTCATAATTAAGAAAGTACAGAAATATAGGGGGTGTACCATCGTCCTAGTATTCAAGAATCAATTGAAGGGTTTCAAAGAATCCCCAAAAACCCTGAAACACCGACAGGCAAAAGTGGGCGGGGAGGACTATAACGGTACTCAACCAGAATAATTCACATTGGATAGATTTAGAAAAATGTATTCACATGGTAAACATAAAAGAAAAAGAAAAAATACATGACATTAAAATACAATACAAAAACACTTGACCACAATCAGGTCACCGGTCGTGCAATCCCTTCAATTGAAAGAGGGGTGTTTAGTAATTCAGGTTTAATCACCCACATTATCTCTGTAATCCCATTAAACGGGACCTTTGGTCCTGGGACCCTCACCTTCTATATCTTGCTACACCCCTATGGGCACATAGGTCCGTTCCAAGAATTGTTTTTCTTTGCTCTCGTGTGAGCTATCCACCCACCGGTTGCTTTGGACCCTCTTGGGGTCATAGGACGCTGTGCCTTTAGATTGTCTCCTGACGAAGCGAAAACAAATTCGCGAAACTAGTTGAGACTAGAGACTGTCTGTCTCATGGCTTCAATTCTCTCACCTGAACCCCCCTCTTTCAATTGAAGGGATGGCACGACCAGTGACATGATTGTGGTCAAGTGTTTTTGTATTGTATTTTAATGTCATGTATTTTTTCTTTTTCTTTTATGTTTATCATGTATTTTTTATTTTTCTTTTATGTTTACCATGTGAATAAATTTTTCTAAATCTATCCAATGTGAATTATTCTGGTTGAAAACAACCAACCTATGTAGTACCGGTATAGTCCTCCCCGCCCACTTTTGCCTGTCGGTGTTTCAGGGTTTTTGGGGGTTCCTTGAAACCCTTCAATTAATTTAAGAAAATAAATTGTTCTTATATTTTGACAATCTTTATTTAGCCCAGATTGGAGCTTTTACTGTCAGCATTCCATTGTTCGGACAATAATATATGGTAACCAGAAGAAGCCATTGTAACACCTGTATAAGTAATAATCGAATGCATGCGTACCGCGTTTTGTACCAAGTTATTTAAAGCTCCTGTTTGGCATACAACAGGAAACCAGTGTTCTATTGTTATTATATTTGGAGTCTTACCAAGAACAAGAAAATCCAAGAAACTTAACACACTTAACCTATCAACATGATTTTAAATATAGTTGCAGTCATAATACAATCATTTATAGTTGAGGCTATATTGAACCTCATATTGTTAATGTAAGAAACAGCACAGACAAAAAATATATACATTTTTTATATTGTGGAGCTAAAAAATACACAGATATGGTACATAAAGAATAATGCCCTCTGCTGCTTTAAGTAAAGCATTAGCTAGGCTTTAATGACCAATGTGTGAGAAAAATTATGAACAATTAGGCCTCAGGACTTCATGGTGCATATTTAGATTTGCCTTTGATTAAAGAGCAAAATCGAGGAAAGAAGTTGAACGCAACTGGTTTTCTACTAATGCATTCATGCATAAACACTAACTATGCTAAAATCAGAAAATCCACTCAGTTTATGTTAATCTGAGTTCTTTGCAATCCCTCGCATCCAAGTTCCAGGGTCATTAGGAAGGCAATAGGAGTATACTAGACAGCAAGATACTTTTCCATCCTCAAGTGTGAGACATATGGTGGACGTGGATGGTCTCTACTTCTGATATTACAAGTCATTGGGTGCTCACTACGCCTTTCAGTACTCCACAGACAGCGCTAACCCAAAATACTGCAGAACAGAAGACAAAATAGGGTGTTGTATGTGCTTCAGATCAGCTCAGATGAAAAATTGAAAACCTCTAAAGAAGGTGGGATTTTCCGGGCAACCACAATTAGGAATGACAACTGCGGTCATAAAAATATTTGTTTTAATACAACAAATAGATAAACATACTAAATATATATTTAGTATGTTTATCTATTTTTTGTATTAAAACAAATATTTTTATGACCTCAGTTGTCATTCCAAATTTTGGTTGCCCGGAAAATCCCACCTTCTTTAGAGGTATTCAATTTTTCATTGACCAAGGGATGTTGGCAACATCATGCCTCTACACATGAGGCAAGTTTTTCCAGATCAGCTCAGATGACATAAAAAAGTAATTGCAGGTTCTGATGCGTTTCGAGGGTGTCCTTTTTCAGAGCTCTGAGGAAGAGGGGACATCCTTGAAAAGTGTTTGCAATATGCTTTTTGTGTCATTTATGCTGATCTGGGGCATGTACAGCAGTTCTAGTTGGAATATACATGATGAGCTTTTATTGCATTTATGTTTGTGAGTATAGTTGCTTACTCTTCCTTTTTTAAATAAATGATGTCTTAGATAATGCACTCGGCTGGTGCCCCCTCTCTTGTATACTGGTATGCAGTAGGAGTGTACTACTTGAAGCTTGTGCTGTGCAACTTTCTCTCTTTTGCTGCTTCTTTTATCACTAATCAAATTCAAACTTCCAAGAGAGGTCTGAAGCTGAATGGTGGCTGTACACACTACAGTTTTGGTCGGAGCCACTGTACAAACCATACTGAGCTGGTTGCCCAGCCAGAATACTACGATCAGTGCTGTCTGCCACTGGCTGAGATCGCTGATCGGGAGTCGGTTGGCTGCTGGTTTTCCAGCATGCACGTCCGACAGAAGCCGACTGTTCGGAAAGACTAACATCGCCCATTTTTTTGTTTTGTTTTTTAACAGGCCGTTGTCTCTCGACATTCGGCCGTGTGTACGGGCCTTTAGTGTAGCCTGCTATTAACACTGGGCTTTTATTGTCAGGGACCTCAAAAACCCTTTAGTAAGTAATCCAGCAGGATAAGCAGGTTCAACAGGTCACCAACAAATTGAAGTAGGCACGACTGGTGACTACAGAATGCCTGGTCAAAAATAAATTCTGGAGCAGGTAGACCATGCTTCCTGCGTTTATATTATGGTTTCGTTTTAATTTGGCCTGGAGTGTATCTTTAATCTTATTTCTATCAATGGCTGAATATTGTATTTGCATAGGTGCTTTTCTGGGTATTGGTATTGCTTCCTTGCAAATTTTTACTTTTCACATTAGTTTTCTGCTTAGTTTATTTTTAGTAATACATTTAACTCAGCTGAGTCTCAAAATATAAGATCTATGAAGCTCTCTTCTTTGTAAAAGTGAACTTGGGTGAGCCCAAGTTTACATTGGGCCAATTTGGCATGCAATTTAACATGTCAAATTGCATGCCAAATCAGATCCTATGGACGGCAATGGCACAGTTCGAATCAATGCGACGCCGACTTTGCGGCACAGCACTGATTCCCAAAAGTAGTTCCTGCACTACTTTTGACAATTTCGGGGGTGATTTGAATAGACGTCTGTGCATGAACCCGCACAGATGTCTGCCAAATCGCCCCTGAAGTCGGACTGAAATGCCGGTTTGTATTGCGAGTTTAGCTGAACTTGCACAATTTCAAACCGGCCCTCAGTGTGAAGGTAGGCTTAAACTATAAGTCAAGGTTTCATCAGCACTGGGATGGTGGTGCTAGCTATACAAAACACAGCAATATTGTCCACCATTCAGTATTCTAGGTCTGCAAAGGCCTTCTGTGCTTTAAAGGTTAAGTGTACTTTTTAACCACAGTTCTGCAAAGGACCCCCACGGAGCACAGTATAGACCTTAGATCAGGGAAACCCAGGTTTTAGCTGTCACATCCCATGTACACCTGTACACCAGATCCCAACACACTACTGTGCATGTGTTAGGGCGCCATCATAGAAATGAATGAAATTACTGTCACTTTGCTGGATATGGGTATTCTACTCATTTTTACAGTGTTATATTTGCACATATGCAGTAAAGTGCACGTCCTTGCCACAGCTAATACTACCTAGTGGTGGGTGGGATGATGATGGAGCAAACCATGATCTACAGTCTGTTCTGTCATCTAAACTTTTATTTTGAGGTGGGGCGAGGAGGTTCTAGTTTTTAGGGGTAGAGGTGTAAAGTCCAGTGGATTAAACTTTAGGCACATACCTATCATATTAAGGTTTGCAGTCTTTTGTTTACTTCAGTCGGGTTTTGCTTTCCCATACAATTCTATGGAAATACAAAACATCCTTGAGGCAGGTCAAATGTAGTTTATAAAGAAGTCAATTGCAGATCAAATGCCCCTGTCAAATTCTGAGAAATAGCAGAAGCATCTTAAATGGATGCCTTCGACACGTTGTCAACACAGGTCCTAAAACTGACAAATACCCATAAAGTCTTTTCTTCTTTTTACGGGGCACATTATCAATGTAATCCTATCTAGCTTAAATCTGAACTTTAAGCAAGCAGATAATATGCAGCTGTAACATACAGGAACTAAGAATTTGGATTTCTGTGAAGCTAATCTTGTGGTCCATGCATCTCTATCAGACTATTTACCTCTACTGGACATCGAATTTTCAAACACTTGAAAGCATGCTGTACTTAACAGTACAAATTTGAATCTTAAAACTCAATGCTTATGAGGTCCAGAAGCCAAAAAAATATTAGAGGCTAATTTGTATAAAATATGCAGTCACACATGGTCCTTATGTTAAAGTGGATGTAAACCCTCACCCAGTGAAGTGAACAGCCTCAGATGATACACAGGGATGAAACAAATCTGCCTACATAAGTTTTACATGTATATCTGCTGTCTTCAGCTTTATATACTGTTCAGATAAAGTTCATATCATTTTAGTAGATTTTCTCTTCCTGGTTAGCACTGCAGTGAAGCCTGGGCATACAGCCAAGACAGCTGATTGGAGGAAAGGCACACACCCCCTGTCCTCATAGGTAGAGACTTTCAGATCTGTTCATTGAATAGTTCAGGGCTCTGCTAATCTATTTACAGCATCCTCCCCAACACAACGCTGGCTGCTTTTATCATATGTGACGGGGAATTTGTCAGATGTTATCAGGCTGATAACAGAAGAATGGAGCAGGAGACAGCTACAGGACATAGTGCTTTGAAGAGTGATAAGAAAACACTGCAGATATATGTGCCAAGCTCAAATATCATAAATCGGGTTTACATCCACTTTAAGATATTCGCAACCTTAAAAAATGTTTGACAATTATAAACAACACTGCAGACAGGACAGCTACAAAAAGCAGAACAAAAGATAAAATGACAATTAAATGGGTACCTTCATATTTCCAAATCTATAGATGCGAGTGTGCACATGCAAAGTGGTTATGCCAATACAGCATTCCAGTGGTAGCTAACGTATATAAATACAAAAAGAAGTATATGCAAGAGTAAAAAGCCTATCAGGTCCCAGGAGTGTAAGAAAGTAGATGTAGTAGGGGGGATTTTCTTTCCCACAGCCAGAAGAGCATCAACAGTCTTTTGAGTGTGACGGATATTCAATTGCAGGATGTCATTTGGAGAGCAGAGGTCAGCCTATCCGAAGGGCAGCCATCAGAACAGAAAGAAACAGTGGACAACATTAAAAAGACAACACAGATAGAGAATCAAGTAAAATAAATAATGTCCTAGGGGGTGAAGATTATGGAAGGGCTGCTACATGTGTTTCCACAACAGCACAAGCCTCTAAGCCAGTAAATTACTAGAGCACAAATGATTAAGTAGGGGCCACAGGCAAATCTTTAGAAATTGTCTATGTCCGCGCCAAGTACACATACAGAATTGCTGAAGTACATTTATAGCATGAAAGCGTTGCTGGGAATAAATGGATACTTGTGGGTGGCCATGCCAGCAAGAAATCATTCTTTAACATAATGAAGGGATGCATAAGGGAAACAAGCGTTACAATGGAACACAAACAGAAATGACATGCCACAACAGAGTGTGCAGTTCCTTCTAGCGCATAAACATATTGCTGCAAAAACTATGGATTGTTCATATCAATTTATAATTGCATGTATATTAATATGGGTGTATCATAGGGATTGTCCACTTATCACGAGGGTTTTCTTCTAAGAGGATACTGAAGGAGAAGAAATGCTACAGAGTGCATCTTACTGAAGTTGATATGCGTCATCACAATCACCATTTTGCTCCTCTAGCTTAGGTTGACACTGAAGTATATCTAAACCAAAAGCCAAATTTGTAATATGTTGTAGTTTACCTGTCCTTAGATGTGATGGCTGCATTGGCTTTTTTTTTAGTTTAAAAGAAAAATGCTTGTTGATCTTGTTAGAAATCTTAAATTCTTTCACTTTCTGTGTACTAAACTGAAATCTCAAATGTTACCAGCTTTCCATCTATCTTCTGCAATACAAATGAGGAGAGAGGCAGGTGTTTGTAGTTCAAATGTAGAGCGCAGCCTAGGGTGCCTTAGTGAGTGTTGTCACCCTAGGAAGGAAGTGTGTTACATACAGGATCACCATGTGAAAAATAGATGTAAAAAAATGGCGTGTGGGGGTGGGACAATACTGCCATCTCAATTAAAGAGGAAGTAAACTCTCCCACTCTGATGCTTTTTTTCATTTAGTCCATTATATTAAGTAATTATCAATCGATAGCCACTGTAATCCAGCCCAAGTTGTATATTACTTACTGTTTAAAGAAACTTTAAAAAAAAAAAAAAAAATTCCAGGGGTAAGGCAGTGCCATCTTAAGTATTGTTTGAGTCCACATAGAGTGCATTTCCGCCCATACATTGAGCACTTCCTGTACCTGTTAACCAAGCCTCCTTCTCAATCCAACATTTCTATGGCAACCCTGCTTTCCTGCTCATAGCCACTTGTTTAATTTCATATAGCTAGATTCAGAAAGAGTTAGGCCGGCTTATCAGTAGATAAGCCGACCTAACTCAGAATCTACGCCGACTTATGTTTAAGTGTATTCTCAATCAGAGATACACTTAAACATATCTAAGATATGATGGCTTGCGCCGTCCTATCTTAGGTTGCAATATTTCGGATGGCCGCTAGGTGGCGCTTCCATTGCGGTCGGCGTAGAATATGCAAATCAGTAGATACGCCGATTCACGAACGTACGCCCGGCCGCAGTACATTTACGCTGTTTACGTTAGACATAGGCCGCCTAAAGTTAGAGCTTGGCCCTAGATGGAATAGTAATGTTAAGTATGGCCGCCGTTCCCGCGTCGAAATTCTAATTTTTTAAGTTGTTTGCGTAAGTCGTCCGTGAATCAGGATTTACGTAGTTTACGTCCACGTCTAAATCAATAGGCCCATGCGGCGTACTTAGCCACAATGCACACTGGGAAATGTAGGCGCCCGGCGCATGCGCAGTTAAAAAGAAACTTCAAAAATGTAAGGTTAAGCCCCATTAACATAAAACACGCCCCCTTACACACATTTGAATTAGGCGCCCTTACGCCCGCCCGCTTTAGGCTACGCTGCCGTAACTTAGCAGGCAAGTACATTGTGAATCATGTACTTGCCTAGCTAACTTACAGCGGCGTAGCCTAAACACGCTAAGCTACGCTGCCGCAAGTTTAGGCCAATGTGTCTGAATCTAGCTAATAGTATTTACTTGTGCGGATTATCTAGTGTTCGCCTATGTCAGTCTTATCAGCTTCAGCTGATAAGACTGCAGTAATTCAGTCCGATGCCCAGGTTTACACTTCATGTGATGTCACATGGTCACATGGGGTGTAGGAGGAAGCACTGAGTGATTATGCAGTCTTGTTGGATTTCACTGTTGTGCCATAGAAAGTCCTGATAACAGACAGACAAGCAAACAGAGTGTGCCGTAAATCAGGGGAGATCTGGGCATGCTCCAGTGACGTCATTCTAAAGAACAAAAAGGATTAGAAATACTAATTATGTTTTTTTATGTTGATTTACATGGGATAAAGTTGTGTGGGAGGGTTTACAACCACTTTAAGGACTTGTAGGCTGCAATATATTGTTGTTTTTGTTTGTTTAGATACACTTTCAGATACAGGAAAACTAAGATTTTCGCAAATGGTCCTACGCCAAGGGAAGCAACTAGTTTCAAGCATTCAAGTGTCAACTAAATGAGCTCCAATCAATTGGGGTGTCTTTGGGACATGGCCCCCCATACAGCTTATTCACAGGTCCAGCCAATGCTCAAGGACTTAAACAAAACACCAAAGGTTTTGGGAGCAATTATAAGGTAAGTATGCATCTTGGAAAGGAGGGGTAGATTAGCTCAGGGTATGGGGCAGAAAAAATAAATACGCCTATTACTTAAAGTGATTGTAAACCATCACTTTGTAAAACAACCCCTTTAGTTTAAAATAGAAAGGAAAGGAAAAACATTTTTGTATAGTAATGGGGAAAAAAAACATTATAAATACTATATTTTTTATAAGTGTTCACACATTCCCTCTGTTCTCAGCTGCATAAGAGCTGGGGGAAGGAGAAGCAACAGTACATTAAGCTTCCCAGTGAAAGTCCGTGCAGGGGGGCGTGTCAGGACAAGTTTGATCATTGGAGGAGAGCAGGCTGAGTTCCCAGCATAGCTAGAGAACTGACCATAGTGTGCTCTCCTGCTTAGTGTGGTGAGTTTTTATTAGGAAAGTAAAGGGACTAACAGGAACACCAGTGATTTTACACAAAGGAAGCAATACAAAGAGAACAGGATACTTCTCATACAAGTACATGGTACACGAGACATATATCAGGAATATGAAGTGTTGAGGTAACAAACATTTTAAGTAATAGTAAGGGAGCTTAATGTTCAGGTACAACAGCTCACCACTATACACAAGGTGCATTACGGTGCACTGCACCAAATGCAGCCAGATCAGAATCCTCTGGTTTAATGAGAACGATCTGTGTTGATCATCAAAGCATAGCCAAGCTTGTACTGGAAACTGACAGCTGAAAAATTACATTTGCCATGGGATTGGCTGCTAGGGGATAATATTGACAGCTTTAAAAGACACCTTGATCAGTTTAAATTGGCATTTCTAAAGATATAACAGTTCACATAATATAGTCGAAAAGAGAAAAATAGCTACACTAATTAAAAGCGACTGCTCACACCTACTGCTGCTGCTAACTTCACATGGATCCTTTCTTTCCTGGATGGATGAGGAAACAATAAGCAGGCGCTTCGTTCAATGGCGGTAAGACAGAGCATACAGCTCACTATACAAAAACATTTACCCCTTCAGTACTGTTGCTTGTAGAACAGTAATGACTGTAATGACTGGTGTAGGGCCTCAGTATATTTTAGAGGCACAGATGTGTTATATGTGTCACCAGGAAATGTATTGTGACAGTAGTCAGGTGTGATGTATGAAGTTTGCATAGTGCCAAAGGTTGAAGTGCATGCACTACTTTTGGTGTGACGCAGTGCGCTTTCAAGCCAATTGAAATGAATGGGCTGAAAATTTACTGCAGTCAAATCGCAGAGGAACGTGAGCGTGTTCTGGTATGATTCCTGGTGTGAACTGATTCTAAGATTCTTGCAGAAGAACTGACATGAAAAACTGTACTAAAGCTACTTTGTTATCCTATTCCAAAGGAGATGAACTGTGCTATATATGCTGCATATAAAAAGAAATGTACTTCTGTGCTACTAATATAAAGTAAGTGCTATATATTAAATCTAAGAGGTTGCTGCTTAACACCAACTGTTATTAGCAGACCAGTGAAAAAAGAAAAATATGTGAAACGCTCCCTCTTTTCCCCAAAAAATCCTATGTGATGTAAATACAAAATAAATAAAATTTAAATAAAGGATGATAAAAATCCTATGTGATGTAAATACAAAATAAATAACATTTAAATAAAGGATGATAAAAATCCTATGTGATGTAAATACAAAATAAATAAAATTTAAATAAAGGATGATAAAAATCCTATGTGATGTAAATACAAAATAAATAACATTTAAATAAAGGATGATAAAGTCGCATGTGAGTGAAGAAACGCCTCAGTACAGGGCTTGTGATGTCATTGCATCGTTTGTAGGAAGTACACGATCACCCATGAGGGCAGCAGGGCCAAGGAATTGCAGACGATTTTGTGACCCTAGGCACAGATCTTTATATTTCCCAACTCCTCACCTGTATGCACCAGGGATAGTGAATTCCTAAATGTGAGTGTGTAGTAATAGTTGCTTGTGTTTTAAATGCATTTAATTTTACATTATTACAGTATGCTAGTTCCTTTTTTACCCTTATGTTGCCATCCTATATGAGAGATCACGCTTGTAGGAGTTCACTATTGGGAGCTTAAGATCCTGGATTGAGACCCTAAAGGGGAAGGTGCTACTTGGTCCAATTGGGGGCCGCTCTGGGAGGTGAGCGCATAGTGTGACTGGTGGAGGGTCCACATGGTGTTAAGTCACTCATTTGTTATCATTCACCGTTGGATTGTGTGTGAACAGCATTGGTTCACAGAAGATATCACTGGATTAATGGACTTTGCTTGATATATATGTGTGTTATAAGTTTTGTAACCACTAGAGGTCACTGGTTGTACATATTAATGTTATTAGGATATATGTGTTATCATTTTTGTACCCACTAGAGGTCACTGGTTGCACATACCACTTTCATTGTAATATATATTATATATTTGTGGTGACATATGCAATACTCCCACTAGGGGTCACTATTTTATTTTTGTTTATTTTGTATTTACATCACATAGTATTTTTTGGAAAAGAGGAATCTCTTCACATATTTTTCTTTTTATATATGCTGCATACTATTCAAGGGAGCCTCAGCTTAAATAACTGCTGTACTATTGTAGTACTGACAAGAAATTGTGCTGAAGCTGCTCTGTTATCCCACTTATGGGAAGGTGAACTGTGCAATATACTGTCCTAGCATACCAAGGTAAAGCTGGCCATGCACAGTTTGAAATCCAGCAGGTTTAGAAGGCATCAACTTCTGTTGAAGGGACATAGTGGAAAAAATTGTCTTGATCATTGGCTGCAGCTGCTGATCAGTGTATTCTGAATGTAGTGATTGCTGCTGTCAGAATACAATGTCCCAATGGGTGGAGGAGAATCCATCATCCACCTTATGTGTGGCTGGAATATTTTCCATTACTTTTATTCAGCACAAGACAACCGAGACTAAACAAAAAAAAATGTATATGGCCAGCTCTGAAAATTGAGCAATAGTAGGAGGAGGTGGTTGTTTGAATTTGCACGTGAGTGGTCCTTGCAGATGAAATGCTGTATACATACTGATGCATGGAACTCATTTGCCTTTCAAAAGGTAGACAAACTGAATACTTTATATGGCAGTGATGATAGTAAATGTCTAATTTTATTTGTATACAAATAACAAAAAAGGGATTTTTAATACAGCTTACCTGTAAAATCCTTTTCTTGGAGTACATCACGGGACACAGAGCAGCATATTCATTACTATGTGGGTTATATGGAGTACCTTCAGGTGTTGACACTGGCAATCTCAAACAGGAAATGCCCCTCCCTATATAACCCCCTCCCATAGGAGGAGTACCTCAGTTTTGTAGCAAGCAGTATGCCTCCCAAAATGGTCCCCAAAAAGAGGGGTGGGAGCTCTGTGTCCCGTGATGTACTCCAAGAAAAGGATTTTACAGGTAAGCTGTATTAAAAATCCCTTTTTCTTTATCGTACATCACGGGACACAGAGCAGCATATTCATTACTATGTGGGATGTCCCAAAGCAATGCTCACAATGAGGGGAGGGAGAACATCTCCAAGACAAAAGGATTTAATTTAGAGAAATACTCAAATCATAATAAATCCAACTTAGTTGAGAAAATTAATCTTAAATTTTAAATTTAACTCAAAAAAGAGGAGCCCCCGGAATCCGAGGGTCTCAAACTGCAGCCTGCAGCACTGCCTGCCCAAAGGCTGTATCAGTATTCCTTCTTACGTCCAACTGGTAGAATTTTGTAAACGTGTGGACAGAAGACCAGGTTGCCGCCTTGCAAACTTGAGCCATAGAGATCTGGTGATGTGCTGCCCAGGAGGCGCCCATGGCCCTAGTAGAATGAGCCTTTAATGATACTGGAGGAGGCAACCCTTTCAAGCCGTAGGCCTGAGTGATTAATTGCTTAATCCACCTAGAAATGGTGGACTTTGCAGCTGCCTGCCCCTTCTTGGGCCCATCCGGTAATATGAACAGCACATCTGTTTTCCGGATCTTCTTTGTAGCTTTAAGATAGGCCTTCATGGCCCTGACGATATCCAAGGTATGCAGCAACCCTTCCTTTCTGGAAGTAGGTTTAGGGAAGAAGGATGGTAATACCAAATCCTGGTTCAAATGAAAACTGGATATAACCTTCGGTAGGAAGGAAGGATGAGGGCGGAGAACGACCCTGTCCTTGTGAAAAATAAGATATGGTTCCTTACAGGATAAGGCCGCCAGTTCCGATACTCTTCTTGCGGAAACTATGGCGACCAAAAATACTAACTTCCTTGTCAGTAAAACCAAAGGAATTTCAGCCAACGGCTCAAACGGTTGTTTCTGTAAACTTGACAGAACAAGGTTTAAATCCCACGGGCAAAGCGGGGATTTAACTGGAGGTTTAATACGTAAGACCCCTTGAAGGAAGGTCTTAACCAGCGAGTGGGTGGCCAGCGGCCGCTGAAACCACACTGACAGAGCAGAAATCTGTCCTTTGATTGTGCTTAATGCCAATCCTTTATCCACTCCTAGCTGGAGAAAACTTAAAACTCTATCAATGGTGAATTTGCGAGAAAGCCATCGCTTGGACTCACACCAGCCTACATAGGCCTTCCAGACCCTGTAATAAATCACCCTAGAGACCGGTTTCCTGGCTCTGATTAGGGTAGAGATTACTTTCTGAGACAGACCTCTACCCCTGAGAATCAGGGATTCAGCTTCCAGGCCGTCAAATTTAGATGCCGTAAGGCAGGGTGGAGGATCGGACCTTGCGATAGCAGGTCTGGCCGTAGAGGAAGAGTCCAAGGGTCTCCCACTACCATCCTTAAGATTAGTGAGTACCATGCCCTTCTGGGCCATGCTGGAGCTACCAGGATGACTGGTATGTGCTCCACCCGGATCCTGCGCAGCAGGCGGGGTAGTAACTGGAGCGGGGGAAACGCATAAAGAAGTTTGAACTGATGCCAAGGGCAAACCAGAGCATCGGTTCCGCAGGCCATCGGATCCCTTGAGCGGGACATGAACCTGTCTAGCTTCTTGTTGAGTCTCGATGCCATGATATCCACGTCCGGCACTCCCCATCCTTGGCAGAGTGCTTGAAAGGTTTGTGGATGCAGAGACCATTCCCCCGGCAATAGAGTCTGGCGGCTTAAGAAGTCCGCCTGAAAGTTGTCCACTCCGGGAATGAATATTGCCGATATGCAGGCCACATGAGCCTCTGCCCCTAGGAGAATCAAGCTCACTTCTCTCTGAGCGGCCTGACTCCTGGTTCCCCCTTGGTGATTTATGTATGCCACTGCCGTGGCATTGTCTGATTGAACTCTCACCGGGAACCCCTGCAATTTCGACGTCCAAGCCCTGAGGGCTAGTCGAACCGCTCTGAGCTCCAAGATGTTGATGGGTAAAAGCTTCTCTGGCCTTGCCCAAATACCTTGGCGAGTGGAACCATCCACAATCGCTCCCCAGCCCGTCAGGCTGGCGTCTGTGGTCACTATCTTCCAAGCCACTGGGTTGAAAGACTTTCCCTTCAGTAGATTCTGAGGGTCTAACCACCAACACAGACTTTGCCGGACTCTTGATGAGAGTGGCAACGGGATATCCAAGGCCTGTGGCCTTCTGCTCCATGCTGACAGGATGGCTGCCTGCAGGATGCGAGTGTGGCTCTGGGCGTATGGCACCGCCTCGAATGTAGCCCCCATCTTGCCTAGTAGTCTCATACATAGGCGAATAGTCGGTTCTTTCTTGCTTAGAACCAGTAGGATTAATTCCTTGATGGCTTTGACCTTCCTCAGAGGTAGGAACACCCTTTGTTGTTCTGTGTCTAATCTCATGCCGAGATATTCCAACTGCCTTGTGGGCTGGAATGCTGACTTTTCTCGATTTAGGACCCAGCCGAACCTCTCGAGGTATTGGACCGTGAGGGCCACTGCTCGCTCCAAGCCGGGAGACGAGTGGTCTATGACTAGGAGGTCGTCCAGGTATGCTAGGATCGTGACCCCTTGGATCCTTAGCTTGGCTAGGATTGGAGCTAGAACCTTCGTGAACACCCGGGGGGCCGTAGCCTCCATTAGGTTGGAGTAGAAACCCAGCCCCTGTTCCAGGACTGGTACCTCTACTATTACTCCCTGGGAAAGTAGATGATCTAGAGCCGGTCTTAATGCGGCTCCTTTCTCCAGATCGTTTGGAATGCTCGACTCCTGGAAATGAGGAGGAGGAAACCTTAGGAACTCTAGCTTGTAGCCTGTGGCCACGGAAGACCGTACCCACTCGTCGGGAATGCTGGCTTCCCAAATCTCCGAAAAGAGTCGCAGCCTTCCCCCCACCTTCGTGGGTGGGGGCGCCCCTTCATGAGGTAGACTTGGGGGCTGGTTTTGCTGGCTTGCGAAACCACTGCCTCTTGCCTCTAACAGCCTGTCCTTCTGATCTGCTGTTGAAGCCGAAGTTTGCTCTTGCAGGAGGCCGTCGATACTGCTTGGCATTAGAGGGCCCCTGCCCAGGGGAGGACTGTCGTTTAAACGCAGGCCCCTGAACCTTCTTCTTAGTTGGCAAGAGTGTACTCTTGCCGCTTGAAATGGTCTGAATGTATTTATCTAGGTCCTCTCCGAAGAGCCGTCCTCCATGGAAGGGGAACCCTACCAGGAGCTTCTTGCATGGGGGCTTAGCCTCCCAGCTTTTCAACCATAAGAGTCTTCTCATATGGATAAGGGATAACGATAAACGTGACGCTTGCTGGATGGAATCCTTGATTGCGTCTACCGTAAAACATATGGCCTTAGGGACATCCGAAAATTCTTCTGCCTGCTCGGCAGGAATAAGTTCAAGCATTTGCTTAAATTGATCTGATAAAGCTTGAGCGACTCCAATCGCAGCCACGGCTGGCTGTACTACTGCCCCTGCAGAAGTGAAGGAGTTCTTAAGTAGTGCTTCCAAGCGCTTATCAACTGGATCTTTGAAAACCTGTACGTTCTCTACAGGGCATGTTAACGATTTGTTAACACATGAGATGGCTGCGTCTACTGCAGGAGAAGCCCATCTCTTGGAAAACTTTTCTTCCATAGGATATAAGACAGAAAATTTCTTAGGTGGTAAGAACACCTTGTCTGGTTTGTTCCACTCTTGGAACAAGACTCCCTCCAATAGAGGATGGATCGGAAACACAGCACTGCTTTGAGGCGCCCTCAGTGAGCCCAAAGCTGAAATCGTCGATACCTGGAGATCTGGTACAGGCAGGTTGAATGCCTTATGGACCAAGTCCGTCAAGCCTTGAATCCACCAGCTCTCCCTCAGGGAGACTGCCCCAGACTCCTCTGTATCCGGATCCCCTGAACCTACTTGGTCTTTGTCCAAGAGGTCGTCCAATTCCCCAGAGGAAAGGACCTCCTCTTCCGAGGGTCCGCGCACGGGTGACGGAGATCTATTCCGCTTACTACCCAGCATAGCTGCGGCTATCATTTCTCCCATGCTTCTCCGCATCTCATTTAAAGAGGTGAGCAACACCTCCTCCGTGACCATCTTAGGGTTGGGTTGACTCGCGTCAGCTCCAGCCCCAGATCCCGATGGCCCAAAGGCTCCCTGTGGGGAAAGCAGCGGCGTAGCTCTGTCCGAGACCTCAGACTCTGTGGGGGAATCCCCACCTTTTGTACCCTCTGGCTTGTTCTTTGATGCCATGGTACAATACCGAGGTACACCTGCTACTTATTGGTACCTGGGACTTATAAATAGTTAAATGCCCAAAACACCTGTTTGGGGAATAAAAAATGTTTCCTCTACCCCAGATGACACCTTTTTTTTTTTTTTTTTTTTTTTTTTTTTTTTTTCAATCTAGGCAAGAAAAAACATTCTATCCCCCTGAGTAGTATTGCCAAAGAAAAGACTATGAGATGGAAAAGAAAAAACAGCCTATTCCTAGGCTAAACCACAATCTTCTGAAGACTGTAGTATTCTTTCTGGCCACTGTGTGTCCTCAGCGCCCCGTGCTTCACTCCAGTCCTTCCTCCCTCAAGCCAAAGTATTGAATGAGCTGTGGCACTAAGGAAGGGCCGCCCCTTCCTTAAACCACTGACCCGCCCTTCCCCCCCAGCTAAAACGGCGCCAAATGCGCCTATAACACGTGCACGCGCACCGCGCGCGCGCCCGCCGACGGGGGGGGGGTTGGGAGGAAGGGCCTCTCTGTTCCTGCAGCCGCAGGCCTGGAACACACGAGGAGGTCAGCGTTTTTTGCCTGCCTTGCAGGCATGAGGAAGAGGACTGGATAGAGCATCGCCTGGAGGCTTGCAGGTAAGCATAGCTCTCTGACACACACATACATTTGTACACAAAAGGCCCCACTCACAGCTTTTCCAACACTACCAGGGAGGTCACTTTTTATGGGGAATGATAACATATAGAGCCATCCTATCTTCATGATATGTGACTGGTTTGCCAGATGCAATGCATAACCTTAGGCATGTCCCCTGTGACCTCCCAGAAAAAACTTGCTAAGAGCCAAGTTCCGCAAGTTTTTCCCCTTACTTACCTGCTCCATGCCGCAGGACTTTGCCAAGCAAGAGGCCCAATCTTCCCCCATCTCCGTGGGGATGTCTAGACCTTCAGGCCCTGGGAACCTTCTTCTTCCATGAAGGATCCACTGTCCTGGACCCATACAGCACCCTGGCAAACAGAAAACATTAGGCGCCCAAAGGTTTTCTAAGTTCTGGGCCCAGGGTCCAGCTCTCTTAAAAAGAAAGCATTATGGGCTATACCCCAAGGGTTTGGGGTCCGGTTACTGACCACTTTAGCGCTCAGGCTTTTTTGGACAGAACCGGTAGCTCACCTAATCCCAAGGATGCGGAGGCAAGCTAAACCATGACTAACACCTAAGACACTGGCGTAAAAACTGAGGTACTCCTCCTATGGGAGGGGGTTATATAGGGAGGGGCATTTCCTGTTTGAGATTGCCAGTGTCAACACCTGAAGGTACTCCATATAACCCACATAGTAATGAATATGCTGCTCTGTGTCCCGTGATGTACGATAAAGAAAAAGTTATACTTACCTGCTCTGTGCAGTGGTTTTGCACAGAGCAGCCCAGATCCTCCTCTTCTCAGGTCCTTAGCCGATGCTCCTGGCTCCTCCCTCCTGCTGAGTGCCCCCACAGCAAGGAGCTTGCTATGGGGACACCAGAGCCGAGCCGCAGCTCGGTGTCCATTCAGACGCGGAGCCGTGGCTCGGCCCCACCCCCTCTTTTTCCTCATTGACTTTGATTAACAGCAGCATGAACCAATGGCACCCCGCTGCTGTGTCTCAGCCAATCAACAGGGAGAGTCCCAGACAGCCAAGTCTCTCGTGCAACATCGCTGGGTAGAGATGGGCTCAGATAAGTATTAGGGGGGCTGCTACACACAGGTTTTTTTATCTTAATACATAGAATGCATTAAGATACAAAAAAAATCTGCCTTTACAACCACTTTGTGGCCCAGATTCTCAAAGGGCTTACGATGGCGCAACGCCATTTGCGCCGTCGTAAGTCCTAATCTGGGCCGTCGTATATATGCGACTGATTCTTAGAATCAGTTACGCATAGATATCCCTTAGATCTGACAGGCGTAAGGCTCTTACACTGTCAGATCTTAAATGCAATTTTTTTTCCCGCGGCTAGGTGTCGCCTCGTCGTTTTCCCCGTCGTCTATGCAAATTAGCTATTTACGTGAGATTCCCGAACATACGCGTGGACGACGCAGTGAATTTATGTAGTTTCCGTAAGCGTAAACTTGCCCCTGCTATATGAGGGGTAAGTTTACGAAGGTCCGTCGTATGCCATGTTAAGTATGGCGTCGGGTCAGCGTCGGCTTTTTCCGTTGTTTACGTCGTTTTTCTAAGTCGTCTGCGAATACGACTTTACGTCAATGACGCTCACGTCGGCGTCATTGACGTTTTCCGTCGTGAGCTGGAGCATGCGCACTGGGCTATTTTTCCGCCCGGCGCATGCGCAGTTCGATCGGCGCGGGGGCGAGCTTAATTTAAATACAAGCCGCCCCCTTTGAATTACGCAGCCTTACGCCAGGCCATTTACACTACGCCGCCGCAAATTACGGACAAGTGCTTGGAGAATACGGCACTTGCTCCAGTAATTTGCGGCGGCGTAGTGTAAATGGCTTACGCTACGCCGCCGCGGATTCTACAAGAATCTGGCCCTAAGTGTCTTACTTACAGTAGCCCTAGGTGACAGACATCTAGATTTTATTAAAGTAAAATGGTGCAATATGGGAAGTCCATTTGAGGGTCTTCTTGACTATTGTGATGTAGTATAGTGTTACTGTGGTGATGGTTTATGGCATATTACCGTTAACATTTTGCGATTTATACATTTCGGTATAATAAAGTATTAATTTTTTTACATACTGCACATTGGCCCATATATAAACTGTCTTGTGACCGCATCTGCAGTTATTAAGGTGAAAAAGTTGCCTGTTTTCACATTCTGCTTAATGTTCTTAAACTTTTCTGCATGTATTTGGTTCTCTTGATGTGTCCATGAATGCTTCTCTCTAATGCTGAGCAGGAGATGGCTGCTTTGACTAATGGACTCCTATGTGTGTCTTTGTGTAAAGAAGGACAGATTACTTTTCTTCAATACCCTATACCAAGGTGTCCCTACTGATGCCACTTCAATGGTTTTACAAATAACAAGCTCTCCTCAGGATTGCTCATTATACAGTAATGTAAAGGATAAGTTCAAGATTTACTTAATTATTTCATTTAATAGATTCTTTGTTACAATGCACAACATGAAATCTGTGACAAACCTTCTTCAACTGGCTCCACACAGAAATGTCTTGGAAACACTTCATATAGTACTTCCATAGTACTAGTGGCCCAATCTGTTGAATTCAGACTGAAAAGTGCCTCAATTACATTAAAAACATATGCAGTAAGTATGAATGTCCTTCATAAAAAGGTATCTTAATACAAATATAGTATGGAACAAATATACCGTACTGATGGTGTGCTTTAGATAAATATATACAGCAAAGCCAAAGTAATTTTAGATTTACAGAGGTAAAGGTCCTCTTTGATTACATTCTATATTTATTTCATAAGACACCACATTAACCTGACATCGGCAGCAATGTTATTTTAACCGCTTATGGACTCCCCCATGTGCATATATTGCGGCAGGGCAGCCCTTAAGTGCAAAATAATGTACCTGTATGTGATTTATTCCATCGCCTCTGGGGCACGTGTGTACCCCTAAAGCCGTGCTCCCATTGTGATTGGACACAGCGGGAGCCAATCAGCGGTCGGCCACCTGCGATCGTTTTGTAAAGAGACAGAACGGCGGTCTGCCTATGTAAACAAGGCAGACCATCGTTCTATCCAGGGTCGGTGCTACCACTAGGCAGAATAGGCAGCTGCCTAGGGCGCACTACCCCCTGGGGCGCAGCCACCGCCTCCGTCCTGGTGAATCTCCAGGCGTGTGTGAGCTCGCCCTGTTCAGTGCCAGGCCGGCTGTCCCGGGAACACATCTGCTGCATGCCTCCAATCCCCCAATGTGTCCCGATGAGCGTCCCTCTGTCCCATCTCCCCTTTGCTCCAGCCCGTCTATCTGGAGCAGAGCTGTGTGTCTGTGTAAGTGCAGCGGAGAGGCGGGGCTCATGAAGATGGGAGCATCGAGAGGCGCAGCGTCTGTTAGCTGACCTCTCAGCTGGCGGGGACACCATGGAGCAGTTGAATGGCGGCGCTGGTGGGGACACCATAGCAATACTGCCCACCCAGTGCTGAGGAGAGCCGAGATGTGATGGTCAAAGAAGTACAGAGGTAAGGAGGATGGATCCTCCCTATCTACATTGAGCTGTGTGTGGGGGATGGGGGGTGGGTAGTGCAGACAATAGGAGTCAGGTAGGTCAGTGTATGTGTCAGGTAGGTAGGTCAGTGTATGTGTCAGGTAGGTTGGTCAGTGTATGTGCCAGGTAGGTGGGTCAGTGTATGTGCCAGGTAGGTAGGTCAGTGTATGTGTCATGTAGGTAGGTCGGTGTATGTGTCATGTAGGTGGGTCAGTGTATGTGCCAGGTAGGTGGGTCAGTGTATGTGTCAGGTGGGTAGGTCAGTGTATGTGTCATGTAGGTGGGTCAGTGTGTGTGTGTAATGGCCAGGTAGGTCACTTGTTACAAGGGGAGGGCAAAGGGGATGGAGTCAGGGGCGGAGCCAATGGGGCAGCAAAATTATGTTTTGCCTAGGGTGTCAAAAATTGTTGCACAAGCTCTGGTTCTGTCAGACAGGAAAAGGGAGATCTATGATTCCTGATAATCAGGAACACAGATATGTCTCTTGCGTGTCATTTATAGTGTCAGTTCCTTTTTATTTTTCTAGCACTGATTACTGTATTGGTGTCACTGGTCCCCAAAAAGTGTGACTTAGTGTCAGATTTGTCCTCCGCAATGTCGCAGCCCTGCTAAAAATCGCTGATTGCCACCGTTACTACTAAAAAGAATAAAAAAATCCATAAATCTATCCCATAGTTTGTAAACGCTATAACTTTTGCGCAAACCAATCAATATACACTTATTGTGATTTTGTTTTAACAAAATCATGTAGCAGAATACATATTGACCTAAACTGATGAAGAAATTAAATTATTTACATTTTTATTGAATGTGTTTTATAGCAGAAAGTAAAAAAAAAAAAAATGTTTTCAAAATTGTTGGTCTTTTTTTTATAGTGCAAAAAATAAAAACTTCAGCGGTGATCAAATACCAGCAAAAGAAAGCTCTATTTGTTGGAAAAAAGGACATCAATTTTATTTGCGTACAGCGTCGCATGACCATGCAACTGTCAGTTAAAGTAACCCAGTGCCGTATTGCATAAAATGGCCTGATCAGGAAGGGGGTAGAACCTTCCGGAGCTGAAGTGGTTAAAGGAGTTCTTTGTTCACGTCATACACTTTCATTCTAAAACATGTTCATTGTAATAAAAATAACACAAAAGTTATTTTTGACGATCCTATATACCCTTACTTGAAAATCTCCTTTCATGTTGTGAGTACTGCCTGTTTGCTGGCCATCAGTTTCCACAACTTCCCCTGCATGCTTTGCAGCTTCTCCTCTGCTATTTATTTTAAATGTATAAGGACTACATATCAGTACCTTGCTGCCTGCAAGCAGGGATGTACTGACTCTGCCTCCTGAAACTCCTTCTCCCAGCACCTCTGTAGTTCAGAGGGCAGGCTCTGTGAAATGTGTAACACAGCAGCACCTGATAAAAGGGCATACTGAATATGTGTCACAGAATTCAAGGAAGTAAATGTGTGGGGATCTGCACATAAGTTTACAAACTTCAAGATGCTTCAGATTAATAGGCGCAGGCTACAAATCAATGAAATATAATGTGGAAATGAATATACGATTTTACATTTTGACCACAAATCTGCTTTAAGAAGATTAGCATTCTTCAGAAGCACATGTGTGTAAAAGTATGTTATAATAAATGAAAAAAGCACATTTTCAGATTTATTTACTTTCTCTGCAATGGGAGAACAAATAATTTGCTGTTACAGTACTTGTCATATTTAAAAAACGATGGGTATCTGCCTCCTCCCTTCACTACATCATGCTGACAGCACAGGTTTCCTTACTAAGCATATAGATATACCAAACAGGAAGTTTCTTTCACAAAAAGGGGACAGGATGTTTACAAATTGATCTTTGAGTTTTGAAGTAATACTTTTACATGCATACTGTACAAACAGCAACAAAATACAATAAATACAAATAAAATAAGACAGCACTATCTACAAGTTATTCACCATGAACAGACTGAACAGGAACAATGACCTTTCATTGTGATGTAAAAGATGGAGTATTTCCATTGGCTTACATAGGATAACAATGGTACAGAAATCTTGAACTTGAGAGGTCTTTAATAAGAATGATCCAATGACAAAACTAGCTAGAGGGATGACATTAAGGCCCCTTTCACATGAGGTAGACTCCTGGCAGAGTTTGTCTGCTCAGCGTGGAATCTAACCCCTGAATCCCGCTGAGCAGGCAGATGGCTTGTCCGTGTCTAAACCACTTATGCAGAGCGGACACAGCCCATTGTCCTCTATGGGGGATCAATGTAAACAGACCGCCTGTCTGTTTATATCCGACTGTCATCCGATCCGCCAGACGGAAGAGAAATAGATCCCCCATCCATCTGTTTTTAGTGCATAGGATCGAATGTCAGCGGATGTCAATGGCCTCCCGCCGCTACATAGATGCCAATGGATGGTCCATTCAAGTCCGCCTAAAAACTGACAGGTGGACCCAATCGGTCCGCCTTGTGAAAGGGGCCTTAAATCCAAAAGACCTAGGTCAAACATGCCAGTCAGGCAGTAAAATGGTTACATTAAAATAAAATAGAAAGTATATTTCTTGCAAACTATTTGTTAGGAAGTTGTTAGAAACATAAAAGAGTGATGGCAGAAAAAGACCAAGGGGTCCATGGAGTCTGCCAACACCCACCAATCCTTCTATGCTTTAGCCAACAGCCTATCCAATGACCCACCCAAGGGTTAAGTCCTAGCTTGAACAACATTTTGAATGAGATCAAGACTTGCTAACAAGGCTTATTAATATTTGGGCTGTGGTTAAGCAGACTGAATTTGGAGCCATTTGGCTTGTGAGCAATTGCGCGGTCGTACGACGTTGCACCCAACAAATAGAGCTTTCTTTTGGTGGTATTTGATCACCTCTTTTTACACATTGCCACAATATTCTAGGCCAACTCTAGACAAAGCAAAAACATTATCTTAAAACAAGAGAACATTCTGGTTTGTATAAATTATCCTAGTAGAAGGGTGATGATTAAGTGCCAAAGGTTATGTGCCAACAAGCTTCAGTAATGGTAATCTGGTCCTTACCAATATACTAGATTATTATATGTTAAAAAAAAACTCTTATACTGTATCGCACAAAAGTGAGTACACCTCTCACATTTTTCTAAATATTTTATTATATCTTTTCATGTGACAACACTTAACAAATTACACTTTGTTACAATGTAATGTAAGTGTACAGCTTGTATAACAGTGTAAATTTGCTGTCTCCTCAAAATAACTCAACACATAGCCATTAATGTCTAAACCGCTGTCAACAAAAGCGAGTACACCCCTAAGTGAATATGTTCAAACTAGGTCCAAAGTGTCAATATATTGTGTGGCCACCATAATTTTTCAGCACTACCTTAACCCTCTTGGCCATGGAGTTCACCAGAGCTTCACAGGTTGCCATTGGAGTCCTCTTCGACACCTCCATGACGACATCATGGAGCTAATGGATGTTAGAGACCTTGCGCTCCTCCATCTTCTGTTTGAGGATGCCCCACAGATGCTCAATAGGGTTTAGGTGAGGAGACATGCTTGGCTAGTCCATCTCCTTTACCCTCAGCTTCTTTAGAAAGGCAGTGGTCGTCTTATCATGTTGGAATACTGCCCTGCAGCCCAGTCTCTGAAAGGAGGGGATCATGCTCTGCTTCAGTATGTCACAGTACATGTTGGCATTCATGGTTCCCTCAATGAACTGTAGATCCCCAGTGCCGGCAGCACCCATGCAGTCCCAGTCCATGACACTCCCACCACCATGCTTGACTGTAGGCAAGACACACTTGTACTTGTACTCCTCACCTGGTTGCCCCCACACATGCTTGACACCATCTGACCCAAATAAGTTTATCTTGGTCTCATCAGACCACAGGACATGGTTCCAGTAATCTATGTCCTTGGTCTGCTTGTCTTCAGCAAACTGTTTGCGGGCTTTCTTGTGCATCATTGGATTGGAATAAATGCTTATAGAGCGCCGAATTCGAGTTGTGAAACTCGCGTCTTTAGAAGAGGCTTCCTTCTGGGACGACAGCCATGCAGACCAATTTGATGCAGTGTGTGGCGTATAGTCTGAGCACTGACAGGCTGACCCCCCCCACCCCTTCAACCTCTGCAGCAATGCTGGCAGCACTCATACGTCTATTTCCCAAAGACCACCTCTGGATATGACGCTGAGCATGTGCACTCAACTTCTTTGGCAAGGCCTGTTCTGAGTGGAACCTATCCTGTTAATCTTCTGTATGGTCTTAGCCACCATTCTGCAGCTCAGTTGAGGGTCTTGGCAATCTTCTTATAGCCTAGGACATCTTTTTTTCTAATCCTCAGAGTTCTTTGCCATGAGGTGCCATGTTGAACTTCCAGTGACCAGTATGAGAGAGTGAGAGCGATAACACCAAATTTAACACACCTGCTCCCCGTTCACACCTGAGACCTTGTAACACTAACGAGTCAGGTGACACCGGGGAGGGAAATGGGTAATTGGGCCCAATTTAGACATTTTCAAGTGTTGAGTTTTTTTGAGGGGACAGCAAATTTACACTGTTATACAAGCTGTACACTCACTACTTTACATTGTAGCAAAGTGTCATTTCTTCAGTGTTGTCACATGAAAAGATATAATAAAATATTTACAAAAATGTGAGTGGTGTATTCACTTTTGTGAGATACTGTAGATAAAAAACAATGCCTTCTCAAATGATTGCGATTGCCATCACAGCAAAAAGTTGTCAGATTCGATGGTTGCTTGTAATGCCAGCTTCCGTCCCTTTCACCAAGTTGCACACATGCCATCTAGTGTAATTTCAAAATACTACAACCAAGACACGCGGCATGAATACCTCTGATTTCACCATTCACTGGATTTCTAAAACCTGGGCACAAAATGTTTTATTTTTGCATTTTGGTGAAGATATGGGACTGCATGTTGATTAGCTAAAACTGGAGAGTGCAAAATGTGGTAAAGGTCTGTATAGAAACCGATCAACTTCCAGTCTTTGTTTTTGTCAAAGCTTCATTGAACAAGTTGAAGTAAGAAACTGATTGGCTACTATGCACAGCTGCACCAGATTTTGCACTCTCCGGTGTTAGTAAATCAACCTCCATATCTTTTGTGTTCTGCTGTCAGTCTGGCTTTGATGTTATCTCAAATTGTCTGCGGTTGTATCACTCTGCTGCCCCAATAATAGCCTGTTTTACGAATGTTAAAGGGCAAATCCACTTTCATGAGGGGAAAAAATAGCAAAGAAAAAATAACATGGCGCATATGATTGCAACACTAATCATTTTGTAATTGAATGTTATTAAAAATTACCTTTCCTTTTCAATCTGCAGCCGCTGTAATTTTCTGAGAATGCATTGCAATATGGCTACCTGGAGTTTTCTGTACGCAGAGTGTGTACTGATCACTCCCCAGAAACATAATTCCCTGCTTGTGTGATAGGCTCAACAATTTCCCCAGAAATCTGCCTAAGATTTAAGTCATCCCTTGCAACAAAAATTTCATTTTTGGAGAGATACTTTCAATAAATAAAGGGATGCAGGCCCAGCAGATTTCCTCATTAGTGCCACACCTTTATTATTATTATACAGAATTTATATAGCGCCAACAGTTTACACAGCGCTTTACACCTGACAGTTAATTATGAAACCACTCCCATTAGACCTACTTAAAACAGAGGCACAGAGAAACACACATGGATTTCTTCAGAACAACAAAAAGGTAGGAATCCGCAACAAAGTTTGTTATAATCCTTGCAATGTACATAGATCACTGTTTTTTTCTCAACAAAAGTGGAGTTACACTTTATAGCTTTCTTCTAATATCTGTACTCTGCATTTATTTACTTGCTTGCAACTTTAGATGCAATTGAAGCAACATGCAGAGATTAGATAGCTACCGTATTTATCGGCGTATAACGCGCACTTTTTTCCCCTTAAAATCAGGGGAAAATCGTGGGTGCGCGTTATACGCCCATGCGCGCTGTCTGAGTGCCGCCGCCGACATATACCGAGCGCAGTACACTCGGGTACACTCGGCTAAGCTTGGCCACGCTCACGGTCCTGTCCCGCCTCCTAGCCTTTATGCGAGCTCGCTCAGAGACAGCGCGGGAGAAGCGGGAAGGACACCACCAAGGCAGCAGACAGACGCCGGACCGGACAAGGCCACCGATGGACGCCGGGCAAGACACCGACAAGGGGCATTCAAACTGTAAGTATTTCTTTTTTTCCTTAAAATTCCCTTCTAGGTTTGGGGTGCGCGCTATACGCCGATGGGCGCTTCACCCCGATAAATATGGTATATTGCCTTTAGCTGCGGTAACTAGTAGCCTACAGTTAGTCCTATAACTACCTGCAAATATGCAGGATGGCCAGACAAAGCTAAACAGAAAAAAAGGAAAAATAAATTGCCTACCCTTACCCAGCTGTACTAGGACGTGGTTAACATACCACATTATAGTAGATGGCAAAGCAAGTACATACATATAAATGATCAGACAAGGAGTATGGCGAAGAAGAGTATTCCCACACATTTGTTTAGGTTCTCTAGAATAAATAGGTCATTGCTTGATCTTGCTAATGAAGAGCGCTCAACAGCAGTAATATGGCATCTTCAAGAAGTTGTTCTGTTTTCTCACCACAAAGTTTTATGTACTCAAAATTAGAATTGCACCAGTTTTGTCCTTAAAAGTTAGTTATACCCCCTGTCGTCTTTTTTTTTATTATTATTTATTGCTGCATGTGTCCCTGCTGGTAAGATTTTCCTCTACTTTCTGTCCCAGTGACCACTATCATACGGCTGTGAGGTGAACCTCCTGAAGCAGACTTTTAATTTGTTCTTTTCAAAATTGTGGGACTGACATCACCGTCACAGACTCCCTTGTGTATTTTTCATATGAATGTATATTTAATAGCAGCGTTTGACATAGCGGTCAGTGTAGATTTATATTATAAATTGCCAGCAATACCATGTCTCACCTGCAGATGGCAATGCAAAATACATGTCAAATTATCACTTTAGATTCTGGAGAAAAGGAAAAGGTGATAGCTGGAGTTCCATTTTAATATCTAGAGAGTCAAAAATAGAAGATTCCTATTATCCTAAAAATATTTTTAGCAAACAAGGAGAAAAAAACACCAGCTTTCATGCCTCACACTCCCTCTTCTGCTACCGGCATGCATTTAATGAAAGGTTTATTTTTATATTTTGTAAATTTTTAATGCAGCAATGAAGAGTTTACAACAAAGACTGGCCTATATTAAAATGAGCTATTAATAGTTGGTAGCCATTGTTCTGAAGCTGCAAATATATATGCAATTACAGTATATGAATATATTTTATTACCCAACATAAAAAAAAACGAAACAATTTTTTTTTTTAGAATAATTGAATATATCTGTAAACCAGTACAAACATCAATCAAACCTATTTCAGTTATATGAACTACATCAATGCATCTATATATGGCTTTTTACTGCCCCCTAGTGAATCAGTGAGATACAGATGAAGTTCACCTTCAAATAATGAAAATATTGCTAAAGCTGGATGAATACATCAGGATGATTTGTTCTTGGTGCAGTGTCACAAAATTCAAAGGTTTACTGAATTGTAAAGCAAATTGAAGATGTTGCGTGTATTAATCTTAAAGCGGGAGTGCACCCGAAACATTTTTTTTAACATTAGAGTGATGCTCATTTTGTCAAGGGGAATTGGGTGTTTTTTTTTAAATCGAAGCAGTACTTACCGTTTTAGAGGGAGATCTTCTCCGCCGCTTCCGGGTATGGTCTTTGGGACTGGGCGTTCCTATTTGATTGACAGGCTTCCGACAGGCTTCAGATGGTCACATACATCGCGTCACGAGTAGCCGAAAGAAGCCGAACGTCGGTGCGGCTCTATACGGTGCCTGCGCACCGACGTTCGGCTACTAAACGCCCAGTCCCGCAGCCAGGGCAGGACTTAGGGTGGTGGGGGCCCCTGGGCTTGAGTGTTGAAGGGGCCCCCTGGAGCCGAGAATTGGGGGGGGTCGAAGATGTTGAGCGAGGGGGGGATCATAGTTGTTGAGCGGGGGGGGGGGGGGGGCATTAAAGCATTAAAGCTGTTGAGCGGGGGGGCGAATTGAAGTTGTTGAGCGAGGGGGCGCATTAAATTTGTTGAGCGGGGGGGTGCCTCTCATCTGTGCACGGAATGTGTCGGCTCTCTTCCCTTAAGCAGACATCCACACACCGCTCCGGTTCCTCCTGGGGGGGTTTTGCAGTTGTTGAGCGGGGGGGGAGTGCCTCTCACCTGTGCCGACAGCCGGGGCCACAGACTGTCATTAGCCCGGCTGTCGGCTTTCTTCCCTTCAGCAGTCACAGTCCTCCACACACCGCTCCGGTTCCTCCTGCTTCCGTGCTGCCTCCTCTTGCAGTGCGGGAAAATTAACCCTTTCGCGGGACTGCGGGAAGAAGCTGTCTGTGTGGGAAAGTCCCGCAGAATCCGTGCGTGTTGGGAGGTATGCGCAGGGCGGCTATCAGGAATTTTGGGGCCCCTTGCTAGGTTTGCCACCTGTCCAGGAATCACCCGGACAGTTCGGGTTTGGGATCTTGTGTCCGGGTTTCAGTCTGCCTGAAACCCGGACACATTATTTAGACTGGGCTGTGGCTCCCCAAGTAACTGAGGTAGTCACACAAAAATCTGTTTCCATTCGGGAGATGCGGGCCGATGTCTGGGGGCAGGTTTGGCATCACTGAGGGGGAGCCATGATGTCAGCAAGAGCAGTTTGGCCACACCCACTGTTTGCCGCAGCGCGCTGCATTACCACTCTCCTTGAGGCACCCAAAGGTGCCCCAGGTCTTTTATAATCCTATTGTGTATACTACGAAAAGAATGTGCCCTGTGCCGCTATAGTGTTCGGGTGTGGCTTAAGGCATGGGCCCCCTGGAGCAGAGAACCGGGGGGGTCCTTCCGCCTGAAATTGAGAAGCGGGGGGGGGGGGCCTTTACAAAAAAAAAGAAGAAATAAAGAAAAATATATATACAGTACAGACCAAAAGTTTGGACACCCCTTCTCATTCAAAGAGTTTTCTTTATTTTCATGACTATGAAAATTGTAGAGTCACACTGAAGGCATCAAAACTATGAATTAACACATGTGGAATTATACATAACAAAAAAGTGTGAAACAACTGAAAATATATTTCATATTCTAGGTTCTTCCACCTTTTGCAGCAGACACATCTCTAGAACTGTTAAGAGGAGACTGTGTGAATCAGGCCTTCATGGTAGAATATCTGCTAGGAAACCACTGCTAAATAAAGGCAACACGCAGAAGAGACTTGTTTGGGTAAAGAACACAAGGAATGGACATTAGACCAGTGGAAATCTGTGCTTTGGTCTGATGAGTCCAAACTTGAGATCTTTGGTTCCAACCCCCGTGTCTTTGTGCGATGCAGAAAAGGTGAACGGATGGACTCTACATGTCTGGTTCCCACCGTGAAGCATGGAGGAGGAGGTGTGATGGTGTGGGGGTGCTTTGCTGGTGACACTGTTGGGGGTTTATTCAAAAGTGAATACTGAACCAGCATGGCTACCACAGCATCTTGCAGCGGCATGCTATTCCATCCGGTTTGCGTTTAGTTGGACCATCATTTATTTTTTAACAGGACAATGACCCCAAACACACCTCCAGGCGGGGGAAGGGCTATTTGACCAAGAAGGAGAGTGATGGGGCGCTGCGCCAGGTGACTACCTCTTGAAGCTCATCAAGAGAATGCCAAGAGTGTGCCAAGCAGTAATCAAAGCAAAAGGTGGCTACTTTGAAGAACCTAGAATATGAAATATATTTTCAGTTGTTTCACACTTTTTTGTTCTGTATAATTCCACATGTGTTAATTCATAGTTTTGATGCCTTCAGTGTGAATCTACAATTTTCATAGTCATGAAAATAAAGAAAACTCTTTGAATGAGAAGGTGTGTCCAAACTTTTGGTCTGTAAAAAAAAGGGGGTAACCATCTGGGGCCATGGGTACCTCTGGGCCCTTTAATGAAAAGAAAAAAGAAACCTCTGGGCCCTTTAAAAAAAAAAAAAAAACATTTATAAAAAATACATAAAAAAAGAGAGGTTGCCATCTGGGGCCCTGGGGCCTCTGGGCCTTTTAATAAAAAAAAAATATATATAAACAAAAATAAAAAAATAAACATTTATAAAAATAAATAAAAAAGGGGGGGTTGCCACATGGGGCCCTGGGGACCTCTGTAAAAAAATATATATATATATAAAAAAAGGGGGTTGCCATCCGGGGGCCCTGGAAACCTCTGGGCCCTTTATATATATATATATATATATATATATATATATATATATATATATATATATATATATATATATATATATATATATATATATATATATATATATATAAAAAACATTTTTTTAATAAAAAAGAAAAAAAAAAGGGGGGTTGCCGTCCGGGGCCCGGGGGACCTTTGGACCCCCTAAAAAAAAGGGGGTTGCCATCCAGGGGCCCTGGAGACCTCTGGGCCCTTTAATAATAATAAAAAATATATATATATTTTTTTTATATATATATAAAAAATATATTAAAAAAAAACATTTTTTTTAATAAAAAATAAATAAAAAAAGGGGGGTTGTCGTCCGGGGCCCGGGGGGCCTCCGGACCCCTAAAAAAAAAAAAAAAAAAATGTTTTTTTTTTTTTTTTTAAAGGGGGCCCCCTATTGGGCGGGGCCCATGGGCTTGAGCCCAGTCAAGCCCAATGGTAAGTCCGGCCCTGCCCGCAGCCCATACCCGGAAGCGGCGGAGAAGATCTCTCTCTAAAACGGTAAGTACTGCTTCGATTTTAAAAAAACAACCCGATTCCCCTAGACAAAATGAGCCTCAATCTAAGGTTAAAAGTTAACTTTTTGGGTGAACCTCCACTTTAAGCTTTCCCAACTAATTGTTGCTGATAATCCATGATTGCTTACACAAAGCCTATTATAAAGGACTTCTAGTGGAAATTTGGAGTAAACTAATGCCCCGTACACACGTACGGTTTCCCGGCTGACTTTTTACCGCCGGGAAACCAGAGAACCTGATGGGCAGCTTTTCCCCCCCTGTACACATGGCTGGTTTTCCTGGCAGGAAAACTACCATGAGAGATTTGGCCGGGAAACCCGGCCGTGTGTATGCTCCACCGCAGTGTTTTTCCATAGGACACCTGCCGGGAAAAAGACCGCCGGGAATCGCGGCAGGAAACTTTTAATTTTTATTATTCCCGACGGGATTCATGGCGGTTTTCCTGACGGGAAAACTGCCATGGAGCATACACACGGGCAGTTTTGCCGGGCCAAAAGCTGTCATGGCAGTTTTCCCGACGGGAAAACTGGTCGTGTGTACGAGGCATGACAGAGGAATATAAGAGCTACAGAACTATGATTCAAGTCTTCCACTTACCTGTCCATGATTCACGGAAGTCTTTGCTGTGAAGCATCTGGACAAAGAGACTATGGGACAACCAGTGTCCCCACAGCAAAGATCTCTGTGGATCATGAGCAGGTAATTGAAGAGCTTGCAGAAGTTGCCTGGGGAAAGGGAACCTGCATTTGAAAGAGAACTGTACTAAGGGTGTATGGCACTATGCAAAGGGTTAATTCAGAGAGTAGAAGCAGCGAGCGAGAATGTCGCAGGAGGAAATACAGTACACAGATCGAAAGATTGAAATGCCATATCTTTAGAGACCTATCCTATCATCCTCCTCCACCTGAAACAACAACTGTTTGGGGCTTAGGACTTTTAATCGAGTAAATCACGTAAGGTATTTTTTATGTTTATTTGTACTGAACAAAGCATGACAGGCCGAACGGTCATGTATAAAAGCATCAGTGAGTGAATATAACCACGGGGGTTTCTCTCATTTCCAGAGCACACGACGCTCCAACAGTGCTTACACATTGTGTACAGAATAGTGATGAAAATTGAAAGTGTTTTCTTCAGAATATCCTGGCTGATTGCAGTCATAAGTCATGCAATTCTGATTCACTGAATATCACACAAAACACACCAGTACACTAAAGGATTATCGTTTTAAAAAGCCAGCTGTAGGTGTACAAAAAAGGTGTGCACTTAAAAAGGCTGTTATGGGCTCTGCTAAGTGTTGTGTTTTGCAAAGAATAACACACAAAGTATTTTGTGAGTAACAATAAAACAATTATTTTACAGATTAAATGTGTTGATAAATCCGTGAAGCATTATTTTCTGGATAATAAAGAGCCAGCCAGCAGGTCAGGAACATTCAGTGGCTTCCTAGACTGACCCTACTGCTGAGATCTCTGCTCCAAAGACTTCAGGTTTACTACCTACTAGGGCTAAGATAAGGGGGCACACTCTTGCTGCTGGATTTGTAATCTATTTGCCTAAAAGCAAAGGTGGCAAAAAAGGGAGACTCCACTAGAAGTACAATATCATCAGAAACTAGATGGGTTGAATCAACCTCCTTCCTCCCAATGCAAACTAATGCCGCGTACACACGGTCGTTTTTTGGCATGGAAAAAAAAGATTTTTTTTCATCATGAAAAAAACGACGTTTTTCCAACTTCATCATTAAAAACGATGTTGCCCACACACCATTGTTTTGGAAAAATGATGAACAAAGCGCGGTGACGTACAACACGTACGACGGCACTCTTAAAGGGAAGTTCTATTCGCCTTGGGGCTGCTTTTAGCTGATTCCTTGTTAGCAAAAGACGGTTCGCGCTTTTTTGTCTGTTACAGCGTGATGAATGTGCTTACTCCATTATGAATGGTAGTTTTACCTGAATGAGCGCTCCAGTCTCATAACTTGCTTCTGGGCATGCGCGGGTTTAAAACATTGTTTTTGCCCACACACGATAATTTTTTACATCACGAAAAACGACATTTTAAAAAATTTCAGAAGCCGAAAAACGATGTGAAGCCCACACATGATAATTTTAAATGACAATTTAGAAAATTTCGTGTTTTTTTTATGCCGACTGTGTGTACACGGCATCACTTTTAGGCTAGGTTCACACCATTGTGAATTGGATGCAGGGCAATCCGCAATAGCATGAGATTTTGACCGAATCTCTAAAGAGCCGGTTCACATATCCCTGCAGCGGGTCCGGTGTGTCTTTTGTTCAATTTCAGCTCCCAATTCAGCCCAAAATTCTGTCTGAATTCAGACCTGAAATTGTGAACCAGGACGCATCTGCTGTGAGCCGCATGCAGCTCATATGTGAACCCAGCCTTAATTCTGGATGGGGTCTGGTAGCTGTCTCAATAGAAAACTTTATTTTTTGTTTTTTCAAAATGAAATAAAAATAGTTATTTTTGACACCAGGGGTCTTTAACCATCAGGTGAAAGTAGCTCAACAGCAGTGTACTATATCAAATTTTTGAGCTAGAGCCTGTGTGTGGTAGTACACGATAAATATTGTAAACTAGGGATCCACATCAGAGCCCCACTGTTTTTAGGTAGAAAGCTAAATACTATTTGTCTTCACACCATGCTAATTTCCATTACTCCAGTACAGTGGTGTCTCTTATTGTTGCTGCAAGTGCCTACCACAATTTGGTTCCCATCACATTGACTTAAAGCAGTAGTAAAGTCGTGACAGAAAAAGAAAAGGAAAATCCCATTCCTGCAAGATAATATCATAATGTGCTAGTATGCATTGCATATTAGCACATTATGAAAGATTTTCCTTAAAATGAAGCCCTCCATGGGTGCGCTGACAGGGCTTCCATCTTCACTTGGTCTTTATTCTGGGTTCACAGGCTCTTGCTGTTTCAATGGCAAAACCGTGATGATGTTACTTCCGCGCATGTGTACGGGAGCCATGGTTGTGGCACATCGCTGTCAATGGGTGGCATGCCATCCTGTGAGAGCGCAGTGCTCATGCGCCGGTGACAGCACCAGCTGTAACTTAAGAAATTATCTCCTAAACAGTGAAGATTCAGGAGATATTTACTGTACTGTACTGTATTTACCTATTATAGGCTTGCCTGTGGACATTTTCATTTAGGGGCGTACACACTTTTGTTGCCAGCGGTTTAGACATTAATGGCTGTGTGTTGAGTTATTATGAGGGGACAGCAAATGTACACTGTTATACAAACTATACACTCACTACTTTTTATTGCAGCAAAGTGTCATTTCTGCAGTGTGGTCACATGAAAAGATATACTAAAATATTTACAAAACTGTGAGGGGTGTACTAACTTTTGTGAGATCCTCTATATGTTCACATTAGGATTTTAAGAGTGTCGTTTTATCACAGTCCACTATATAGTCCACTACAGTCCACAATAATAGTTAGTTAGTTTTGTATTAAGGCCTTTTAAATTCCTCATTATTATACTGAAACTGTATTTATGACACATTTAACATTGGTTGAATTGGTTAAGGGGTTAGGTGTGTCCTAGGGAGTGCTTGTAACTGTTAGGGGGTGTGGCTTGCCATCACACATCACTGATCATTGTTCTCGATAACAGGGAACACGATCAGTGACAGTGTCACCTAGGCAGAACGGGGGGGATGTTGTGTTTACACTAACATCCCCCTGTTCTTCAGCTCTGTGAGCCGATCGCGGGACACCTGCGGCAAACGGGTCTGCGGGTCCCACGGGCACGGTCACGGAGCTCACGGCAGGGTTGCAATCGTGCCAGCGCATGCGCAACCACATGGCTCGCAAATGCATATGTGCAGCCGTGCCATTCTGTCGACGTACATCCTCGTGCGGCGGTCGGGAACTGGTTGAAGCGTAACTACTTTTGTTGAGACAAAAACATCCCCCCAGGTGATCTATGTACATTGCAGGGATTGTAACACATTTTGTTGCAGATTCCTACCTTTTGTTATTGTAAAGAAATTCATGTGTTTCCGTGTGCCCCTGTGCTCAGTGGGTCTAATGGGAGTGGTTTCATGATTATCAACCAGCTGTGGCACCTGCAGGGCACTAAACAGGAAAATTGCTGGGCTGTATCCCTTTAGACATCTTCCTATTGTGAGTATCTCACCAAAAATGAAATTTTTGTTGCAGGGGATGCCTGAAATCTGACTTGTATCTTAGTGCAGACTTCTGGGAAAATCAGTGAGCCAATCACACAAGCAGGAAATTATGTTTCTGGGGGGCATTCTGTACACATTCTATGTACAGAACACCTCCAGGTAGCCACATTGCATTGCATTTTACAGAAAATTACAGAGCTGCAGATTGAAAAGGAAAGGTAATTTTTAATAACATTCAAGTACAATATGGCTTGTGTTGCAATGGTATACGCTATAATATTTTTTCTTTCTTTGCTATTTTTTTCCCCCACGAAAATGGAGTTACCCTTTAAGCAGTCTTAATTCCAAAGTACATTGGTTTTTAATGTTTGACTTTTTTGGACAAGTTTTGCAAACCAGCTTTCATACTGATTATAAAATAGTGACCTAAAAATAAATGTACCTTGAAAACTCCAAACTATGTGATTTCCACATTGCAGCCAAAAGTATTGTACTTCAAAATTTGCACTTCATAGTATAACAGAAGGGGAAGCCACATCAATTTGTATTCAGCTGAAAGCCCCTAGGTAGTATATTCAATTTTTTATTACCATTATGTTTCAAAATAATGCAGTATACACAAACTGTGCATTCTTTGGCCTAGATTCACGTACGGCTGATCTACGTTGCGCGGGCGTAGCGTATCGTATTTACGCTACGCCGCCGCAACTTAGAGAGGCAAGTGCTGCATTCACAAAGCACTTGCGTCCTAAGTTACGGCGGCGTAGCGTAAATGGGCCGGCGTAAGCGTGCGTAATTCAAAGTAGGCTGGTAGGGGGCGTGTTGTATTTAAATGAGGCTTGACCCCATGTAGATGCATGGCCGAACGAACGGCGCATGCGCGCGCATGGTCAGTATCACGTCGTATTTACGCCCAAAGATACGTCGGCTCAATGCCTTTGACGTGAATGTAATTTACGCACAGCCCTATTCGCATACAACTTACGCAAACGACGTAAAAAGATACGCTTGTTCCGACGTCCATACTTTGCATAGGCTGCGCCACCTAGAGACATGCTTTATCTTTACGCCGGCGTATGTCTTACGTAAGCGGCATAACTAATTGCGACGGGCGTACGTACGTTCGTGAATCGGCGTATCTTGCTCATTTACATATTCGACGCGGAAATCAAGGAAGCGCCACCTAGCGGCCAGCGTAATTATTGCAACCCAAGATACGACAGCGTAGGAGACTTCCGCTGCTCGTATCTTGGCCAAATCTATGCGTAACTGATTCTATAAATCAGGCGCATAGATACGACGGCGGCCATTCTGACTTACGGCGGCGTATCTGGAGATACGCCGTCATAAGTCTTTGTGAATCTGGGCCTTTGCCTTTTTAGGCCTCATACACACTAGACTCTCCCGAGAAACAGGCTTAGATGAGCATAAAGCATTTGGCCATATTAATTTATTCTGGACATTGGACTAAATAAACGCTCAAGCGCTAAACGTGCCTAGTGTTTAGATGCAATTAGGAGCTAACTCACATTCTAAATGCAATAACAAATGAATAAATCCTTGACATGAGTGATAACGTCCACGTATGAGATGTATAGTTCATAAGAATATGCAATAGACAAAAAAATGTATTTACGATATTTAAAAAAAAAATCAGAAGAAAATCTTCACAAAGTAGTCCAATCACCATGATGGCAAAGAAAGGTGCAGGAACAAGTTAATGCTTTCAATCGTGCTCCACCACAGTGTGTGAAAAATGCAAACTCACCAGAACGTCAAAATACTGTATTAATCGGCATATAACACACACGTTCTCCCTTAAAATAGGGGGGAAATCGTGTTTGCGTGTTATACGCCGATATAGGGCTGCCTCGGAGGGGAAGAAGGGAACGAGCGCCGCCGAAATACAGAGACGTGATCTCTTGTGTACTCAGCTCGGCTCGCAGTCACGCCTAGACCCGTCCCCTGGACGGCTCCTAGCGTTGATGTCCTGGCATTGGACCGATGTTATGTCCATCATAAGAGCCGAGCCAAGGGGCAGGACTGTGCGTGACTGCGAGCTGAGCCAAGTACACAGGAGATCTGGCTCTTTCTTTTCCGGCAATGACAAGGCTGCAGATGGGCATGGATTAGCCTGCCATTATGAACGAGGCTGCAGATGGGCACTGATCAGGCTGCAATTATGGGCAAGGTTGTAGATGGGCACTGATTAGGCTGCAATGATGGGCAAGGCTGCAGATGAGCACTGGTCGGGTTGCAATGATAGGCATGGCTGCAGATGGGCACTGATCAGGCTGCAGATGGACACTGATCAGGCTGCAATGATGGGCAAGGCTGTAGATGGGCACGGATTAGGCTGCAATGATAGGCAAGGCTGCAGATGGGAACTGATCAGGTTGCAATGATGGGCAAGGCTAAAATGATGGGCACTGATCAGACTGCAATGATGGGCAAGGCTGCAGATGGGCACTGATCAGACTGCAGTGATGGTCAATGGTGAGGCTGCAGATAGGAAATAGCAAGGCTGCAGATGGGCACTGATCAGGCGGGCAATGATGGGCAATTGCGAGGCTGCAGATGGGCACTGATAAGGCTGCATTGATGGACCGTGACCCTTATTTTGATTCAAAATTCTTTATTTAAAATGTAAGTTTTTTTCCTGAAATTTCCCTCTTTAAATTAGGTGTGTGTTGTATGCCAATAAATACGGTAAATACGCTTTACAACAATTTGTAATCTTTTCCATCAATGTATATGGAAGCGCTCTTTAACCACAAAGCTATCTCCTTGCAATGGTCAAACATTAAGGCTCAGGAGAAACATATTGAAAATCATAGCGCAATTTGTTTACAGAAAAGGTAGGTACAATCAATCGAGTAAAATATGCTCACTTACATTTGGGGGTAGAGCTTAGTTGGTTATGTTATGCTCGCCATCTCTCCAGGATGCGGCGTGCGTTCCAAATCACAAAAAGGACACCAAGGAACCGGATGTGATGTCAGTGAGGGCGGCCATATACATTGATGGTTGAAAGATTACAAATTGTTGCAAGGCATATTTATTTTGAAGTTCTGAAGAGTTTGCATTTCTCACACACTGTTTGTGGTGGAGCACGATTAAAAGGATTAACTTGTTCCTGCACCTTTCTTTGGCATCACAGTGATTGGACTACTTTGTGAAGATTTTCTTGGGAATTTTTTTTGATCATCGCAAAATATATTTTTTTGTATATTGCATATTTTTATGAACTATTTATTAATTATAGGACCTCTCATATGTGGACTTTATCACTCATGTCAATGATTTATTCATTCATTAATTTATTTAGAATGTGAGTTAGCGCCATACTTTTCCTTCACTATTCTTAAGTAAAGACAGTTTATCAATTTAAAAATGTTGCAAATATTAACAATATAAGCCAAAAACAGCCGATAAATTTCAGAAATGGGAGACTGTAAAAAAAAAACGAAATCACAATTTGTACTCTGCTTACTCCTTTACAAATTGACTTGATCCAGCACTGTGCCTGGCTGCAAGTCTTCTCCCTTAACTTGATGGTCTCACTGCAGCCTCATGCAGCAGTGGGAGCCATTGGCACCTGCTGCTGCCATTCAAATCCTGTGAGAAGGGAGAAAGTGACACGACCAAGCTGCTATGTGCATGTCTATAGACGCACACATCCCGACTCAGGAGCGTGCCTGCCCCTAAAATACACGGCTTGCTATAGGGGCACCAACAGGAAAGGAAGAGCAGAGAGCACAGACAGGGGGACTCCAGAAGAGCAGGTAAGGGTTGATCTCTACAATAGTATTGCACAGAGCAGGTAAGTAAAACATCTTTTTTATTTTAATAAAGAAAATTAGGCTTTACAATCACTTTAAATACTTTTACCTTATTAGGATACATTTACAGCAGTGGTCCCCAGACTGCAGCCTGTGGGCTGCATGTAGCCCTTTGCTTGCATTTACCCAGTGTTCTTGGGGCACAGATCCTCCTCAACACAAGCAGTTGGGCACAATGGCTCCCCCTGACACTAAAAATGGGGAATTTCTCCCTCTGAAGCCAACAATGGGGCACAATTCCTTCCGACACCAACAATGGGGATAAATTCCCCTCACCACAATGAGGCACATCCCTCCCCCCATTACCACAAACAATGAGGCACAATTCCTCCCCCTCACAAGAACAATTGGGCACAACTTCTTCCCCCACCACAATGAGGCACATCCCTCCCCCCCATTACCACTAACAATGAGGCACATTTCACCCCATCACGACAAACAATGAGGCACAATTCCTCCCCCTCACACCAACAATAATGCGACATTCCCCACGACCACCACCAAGAACAATTGGGCAAAATTTCTTCTCCTGAGACAAACAATGGGGCACAATTCCTTCTCCTGACATAAAAAATGTGGCACAATTACTCCACATGACACCTACATCGGGCATAATTTCTCCCCCTGACACCAGCAGGACACAATTCCTCCTCCTGACACAAACGATTTTCATTTTCCTTTTACATGACACTAGCCATGGGGCATGATTCCTATCAATGACACCTACAATGGGACATCAATTTGGCATGATTCACCCTCACAAATAATATGAACCTATTACTAACACTAACAACTGGGCATTATTTCTCCTCATCCCACTGAACACAGGTACTAGGTAATTCTTTACTCCCACTGATCACCAACTCTGGGGCATTTTTACTCTCACTGACCCCTGATCCTGGGGTAATATACTAACGCCAAGGCATTTTCTACTCTCATTGGCCATAATGTCTAAAGGACAGTAATTTGGTCCTTAGTTTAATTTGAGGACCGCTGCCTTACAGTAATGAAAAAAAAAAATATGTATCATTTAACAAAAAGCCATAAATCATATTTTACATTTTGTCACACCATTGAAAAACTATAGATCAGTATTTTTTTAAGAAAGCAAGTTCTAATTTTTAGCAGGTATTTTGGGACTGAAAATTCACTGAAATGCACCCCTGTGTATGATGACATATGTTGTAAAACTAAGCTGTTTGAATGTCAGCTGCATTTACTATGGTGAAGTGCCACTATACCAGAAGCCTGCCAGTCACCTGGCTTGGCAATGAACTGGATTTCAGTCAGTGTTGATGGGAAAATCCCTCCCGCTGCACTATTGTGATTAGTGGGGAGGGGGGGTCAGGGGCAGTCGCCCCTCCTGGGAGAACACAGGGATTACTGCTAGCAGCTATAGCCACTGGCAATAATCACATGCTAAGAATCGTACACGCTAATTGTACCCAAGTCGATTGACGGATTAACATTTTCTTACAAATGCAGGTAACATAATTTTACTTTTTTATTTCCAAGGTTATGATTAGCCACATCCGATTAGGCATTATAAAAATAAAAAAATAAAAATGCACCGACGGTAGACTCTTAGTTGCATTATTTGTCATTATAAACAAAACAAAGCATGGGCTAATGCAGAAGCAATGGATATGATTTGGTGAATAAAACCACTAATAAAATGTAAGTAAGCATTCACATGCTCAGCCTCCAATAAAATACAGTAAAATGCTTAATATTAAAATATTTACCTCTGGTACTCCCAGTTTTCTACATGCTTCTAGAAAATTCTCAACATTTCTCCTACATTTAGCCATACTGAGTCTGGGCTGGAAAAATAAAAACAATTTTCATGTTAAAAATTCAGCACTATTAGAGTTGTTTTTGTTAACCACTTGCCTACGAGGGCAATTCTGACATTTCTCTCCTACATGTAAGAATCATCAAGAATTACACAGAACCCCCAAACATCATATTTATTTATTTTTATATATATATATATATATATATATATATATATATATATATATATATATATATATATATATATATATATATATATATATATATATATATATATATAAATAATATATATATGTTTTTTTTTAGCAGAGACATTAGAGAATATAATGGCGGTTGTTGCAACTTTTTATCTCACACCGTATTTGCGCAGCAATTTTTCAAACACTTTTATGCATTTCAAAAATGAATAAAAAAAAAAACAAACAGTAAAGTTAGCCCATTTTTTAAGCATAATGGGACAGATAATGTTATGCCAAGTAAATATATGCATTCTGATTCTGCAAGCGAGCATGCAGAGACAGCGTCACTTAAAATCTTTTTTTTTTTTTATTGTTAATTTTACTTTTATTTTTTTAGTTTAATGCTTTCTTTTTTCATAATTTTTTTTATCACTTGTATTCCTATTACAAGGAATGTAAACATCCCTTGTAATATGAATAGTACATGACAGGTCCTCTTTACAGTGAGATCTGGGGTCAATAAGTCCCCTGATCTCACCTCTAGGCCGGGAAACCTGAACCCCCCCCCCCCCAAACAAAAAAATAATATCCTGGCTTCCTAGCCGAGGCGATAGCATTTTTTCAAATGCAGAGGTCGTACGTGACGTCATAACATCGCGCCCGGCCTCCAAACGATCAGAGACTTCGCAGACCATCTGGCCTGCCGGAAGTCTCTATGGTCATCATCCGGCGTCATTTGGTTCCTTCCCTGGTTCGCTGATTGCAGAGGTGAGCTGGGAGAAGCCCCTGAATGCGGCGGGGGAAACAGCCCCTCCCGTTGCTTGTAAGAACAATCAAGCGCCTGAATCTAGCGGTTCAGCCGCTATGATTATTCTTATGGTGAAGGGAATCGCAGGTTGAAAAAGATGATATCTGAATGTCTAACTGCAGGCATCATTCAGATATCACTGCTCATATGACGTTGGGCGGGTGGGAAGCGGTTAAAGATTTAGCCATTCTGGCCTAGGCACAAGAATACGCATGCCTTTTTCTACAGTATTCACCAATCTGTTTCCAACCATATTATCGCATCATTATAGAGTAGATTAGGGTTCATGCACATGGATGTACGGTGCCCTGCATTCAGAGCCTGTAATTTATAAAGATCTGAATGCAGCAGCATTGTATGATATGGGCCTATTCACACAGCTTGTTTTAGTCGGTAAAACTGTAAACATTTGCATTGACGGCTTGATTTTGACTTTATTTTACATTATACACATGTAAATGTTTGTGCTAATGTTTACATGCCTACAGCTTCATATGGATGATATGTAACGTCATTGCCTAGTGAATTCAGGGCTGACATGTAAACATCAACAATATGCAGGAAGTGGCAGCAGTGCAGGTGCAGAACGGCCTCGGCTTTCCGTCATTCCAAATGACTGAAAGCAGTAGTGAACCCAAAAACTATTATATTGCAGCTTACTGATTCTTAGATGTGATGGCTACATTTCTTTTTTAGGCTTTCTTTATTTTATTTCCAGCAGTCGATCCAGCCAGTATGTCTGTTGTGTTTCAAAAGAACAAGCTCTCCAGCAAATGCATCAATTACAGAGACAAACCATTTCCCCCTCTCCCCCAAAAGGTGCCAATTGTGGCACCGGAGGGGGGGGAATCAGATGAGCAGCAGTTCCACTTTAGGGTGGAACTCCGCTTTAACCCTTTAATTTTAACCTGTATAATCACTATTTAACAGTTTCATCTCCTGTTCCATGTTTATATTTTAAATTATTTGCTGGAAACATTTGTTTAAAAACCACATATATACAATGTAATGCCGCGTACACACGATCGGTTTCTCTGATGAAAACTAGGAACTTGTTTTAAAATTATCCGATGGTTAACTAACCGATAGAAAAAAAACGATCGTCTGTGGGAACGTCCATCGGTTAAAAATCCACGCATGCTCAGAATCAAGTCGAACTTTTTCCCTGTCAGCTTTTCTTTGTTAGTGTACTGTAAAGCCCTGTACACACGATCGGTTTGTCCGATGAAAACAGACCGATGGACAGTTTTCATCGGTCATACCGATCGTGTGTGGGCCCCATCGGTTTGTTTTCCATTGGTGAAAAAAAAATAGAACATGTTTTACATTTTTCCTATGGATAAAAAAACGATAGAAAAAAACAATCGTCTGTGTGGAAGTCCAACGGTCAAAAATCCATGCATGCTCAGAATCAAGTCGACGCATGTTAGGAAGCATTGAACAACTATTTTTTTCTTAGCACGTCGTAGTGTTTTACATCACCGCGTTCTGACACAATCGTTTTTTTAACCGATGTAGGCACGACTGATCATTAGTCAGCTTCATTGGATAATTGATAAAAAAAATTCCATCAGTCCGTTTTCATCGGATGGACCGATCGTGTGTACAGGGCATTAGGATTTACTGTTAAAAATATGTGGTTTAAGGTACGGTATATCTGTTTTGTTTTAAATCAGTAAGAACTATAAATTACTGATGCATTATGAGAAAAATGAAAGGTATGCAAAAAAAAAAAAGTTATTTCTTTTGTAAATAACTTTAACATGCTTTGTACCTAAAATGTAATTTTAATGTTGCAGAAAATAGAACAAGTAGCAGAATAAAATGCATGTTTTCCTCAAATTAATGGTACTTGTGTTCAAAATATTACCGATCAAACTTTAAAAAATATAATTTTTTTCAGATTATTACTTTTTCCACTTAAATTGCAAATAAATTAAAAAAAGTCTCAGAGGACTTTAGGGTCATCAGAAAAGCCCTGTTTGTCCCCAGAAAAAAAACGTATGTATCAATTCTTTATCATACGTAAATGTGAAATATAGTCTGGTCCATAGGGGGTAAACAGGAGACCTGAAGTGGTTAATACTGCTTTCTGAATGCCTAGGTCATTCTGAGACTGCGTTGCCACGGCATGAGTGACTGGTTCAGGAGGGGTGAATTCTCCATCAACAGTGTGCAATCAGTGGCAGGGGTAAAGACATATAGGGCTGGATTCAGATAGAATGGTCTATCTATCCACCCGGCGTAACGTATCTCAGATACGTTACGCCGCCGTAATTTAGGGCGCAAGTTCCGTATTCAGATACAATTGCGCCCTTAGTTACGGCGGCGTAACGCATCTGTGTCGGCACAAGCCCGCTTAATTCAAATGTGGATGATGTGGGCGTGTTTTATGTATATTAACTGTGACCCCGCGTATTTGAAATTTTTTACGAACGGCGCATGCGCCGTTTGTGAAAAAATCCCAGTGCGCATGCTCGAAAATCCGCCGCAAATCGTCATTGCTTTCGACATGAACGAAAATTACGTACATCCCTATTCGCAAACGACTTGCGTAAACAACGTAACATTTTTAAAACTCGACGCGGGAACGACGGCCATACTTAACATAGGATACGCCTCATATAGCAGGGGTAACTATACGCCAAAAAAAGCCTAACGTAAACGACGTAAAAAAAGCGCCGGCCGGACGTACGTTTCTGAATCGGCGTAAATACCTCATTTGCACATTCCTCGCGGAAATATACGGAAGCGCCACCTAGTGGTCAGCATAAATATGCAGCCTAAGATACGACGGCGTAAGAGACTTACATCAGTCGGATCTTAGGGAAATCTATGCGTAACTGATTCTTTGAATCAGGCGCATAGATACGACCGGCCGGACTCTACCCCAAAATGTACACATCTTCATTCATACTGCGTGTGTATGTCGGTTTAAACTCAGAAGCAGTATGGCCCACTTTTTACATAGCATCTTGCTGCCACCAAACTTTTGCTTTGCTGTTGAACATATTTGGGTCTCCCGGGTTATTTAATGCTACCATAGAGGAAGAGACTGTTATGAAGATGATGACAAAGCCAACTTAGATCCAGATCTAGTTAATTAAACTGACCACACAGACCACTTGTTCTTCAGAAGTAACATCTGGTCAAAATCTGTACAGCAAAATACATTTTTATTTGGACTTACAACAGCTGGAGAGGGTACATGGATACTCCCTACTGACCGGGGGCGGATTTGATTCACTAAGTGACACAGAACAACTCCATCCATCAAAGCTGATCCTAGATCTTCAGGAAGACAGATCTTTAATCTGATTTCAATATTCTGGAACCAAGAGGACACAAAATTAGTCAATGTTTTTAAACCTGTAAACAGGTTTTATTATTGGCACCGAGTATATTATGAATTATATGTCTTCTTGCCATACCTTCTTTAAGTGAGGGGTATGGAAAGAAGAGGCTGCGAGGAGCAAGAAGGGAAAGCGAAGTAGTGAAGGGAGGTTTTCTGTGGATGGAAGGGTGCCACGCCTCTGGTTATATGATGCTAGTGGCTGCTACAATAAAGGGGCACGGTGTGATGTTGGTACCGGATAGTACAATAAAGGGTGAAAAGCCTTGCAGCATTTAGTAACATAGCACATGGGTATAGGGATGGCAGACTTTATTTTTGGAGATAGTTTCAAATATTTGAAATATTTCCAAATATAGACTTATGCCGCGTAAAACGTTTATCATGAAAAAAAAACGGGGTTACTTACCGGTAACATCCCTTTTCCTGGAGTCTTTCAGGACAGGTACTGTAGAGAGACACAGGCTCCTCCCCTCACAGGAAACACCGCCTTCCAATTAAGAATTTAAGCCTCATCCTCCCTCAGCTCCTCAGTTTTTTCCAGAGTACCTCCGGCCAGCTGGGGAGACACAAGAACACGTCATAAAAGTATAAAATTACATCTTACCTGACGGCCTCGTCTGATGAGTTTCCATAATATCCCCTACAACAAAAGAGGGTGGGTACCAGTGCTGTCCTGAAAGACTCCAGGAAAAGGGATGTTACCGGTAAGTAACCCCGTTTTTCCCTGTTCGTCTTTCAGGACAGGTACTGTAGAGAGGATAAGCGAGCACCTTACCCTAGGGTGGGACAACTGCTTGCAGTACTTTGCGTCCAAAAGCCTGGTCTTTGGTTGAAAGTAGGTCCAGTCTGTAATGTTTTACAAACGTTGAGAAACTAGACCATGTTGCAGCCTTGCAGATCTGCTCCGGGGAAGCACCAGCACACTCTGCTTGGGAAGTTGCTACTGCCCTGGTGGAATGAGCCTTGATACCCTGTGGAGGCTCTACTCCCCTAGAAGAATAGGCTAGAACGATGGCTGCCCTTAACCACCTGGCTATCGTGCGTCTAGAAGCCCTAGACCCTTTCTTGGACCCAGAAAACAAAACAAATAGTGAATCAGCTTTCCTGAACTGACTTGTGTAATCCAAGTATTGTAGGACACACCTCCTAACATCTAGGTTGTGAAACTTGTGTTCCTGTTCCCTCACAGGATTTGAACAAAAAGAAGGCAATGTTATTTCTTGACTTCTGTGAAACTTAGAAGCTACCTTTGGTAGAAAAGCCGGATCTGTCTTAAAAATGATGCGATCCGGAAAAACTTGAAAAAAGGGGACCCTAATAGATAGGGCCTCGAGTTCGCTCACTCTCCTGGCAGTAGTGATCGCTACTAAAAACACTGTTTTGAGAGTGATCACTTTTAAACTACATTTGTCTAAAGGCTCAAATGGTTCTACTGTAAAGGCTTGAAGAACCAATGAGAGATCCCAAACTGGGAAGTTGGAGGTTTTAACAGGTCTCCGTCTACTCAAAGCCTTAAAAAATCTAGAGACCCAAGGGTCAAATGCTAGTTGTTTTTCAAAAAATACACTTAGCGCTGACACCTGACCCTTCAGCGTGCTAGTTGCCAACCCTTTATCAGCTCCAGCTTGAAGAAATTCTAAAACAGCCACAGAGCTGTTGACACTGAATGAGCTTTCTGCACACCAGATGTTAAACCGTTTCCACACTTTTTGGTAAATGGCTTGCGTCTCCTTCTTTCTACAGCTTAGGAGTGTTTCAACCAAGCGTTCTGAAAACCCTTTGCCCCTCAGCAGCTCTTCCTCAGAAGCCAGGCTGCCAGGTTCCATCTCTCTACCTGCGGGCAGCAGATTGGACCCTGCAAAAGGAGATCCTCCCGAATTGGTAGAATCCAAGGAGATTCTATCGATAGATTTTTTAGGATAGAGAACCATGGTCTCCTGGGCCAATGAGGTGCGATGAGAATGAGTGTTGTGTTCTCCCCCTGCAGTTTCCTCAGGACTGCTGGTATTAGAACCGGAGGGGGGAAAGCATAACACCTGGAGAACTTCCAGGTTTGGGCCAGAGCGTCCACCGCCAGAGCTCCATCCCATCTGTTTAGGGAAAAAAAGAGCCGAGTTTTGGCATTTTCTCTTGAGGCGAATAAATCCACCTCCGGAAGACCCCATCTTTGAGTGATCGCTCTGAAAACTTCCTGATTCAGAACCCAATCGCCCTCCCTCAGTTTCTTCCTGCTGAGGAAGTCTGCGACCTGATTTAATTCTCCCTTCAGATGTATGGCTGAGAGGGACAAGACATTGGCCTCCGCCCATATGAGAATAGATTTTGTCAGATCCCATAAGGACTTGCTCCTGGTGCCCCCCTGCTTGTTGACATAAGCTACTGCCGAGGAGTTGTCTGTCCTGATTCGAACATGCTGTCCCTGCAGCTCCTTCTGAAAGGCTTTGAGGGCTAACTCTATCGCTTTTAGTTCTCTCCAATTCGAAGATTTTTGCGAGTCCTCTTTTGCCCAGCGACCCTGTGTCAGAAGGGAGTCCAGGTGTGCTCCCCAACCGGAGCCACTGGCATCTGTTGTCACTGTTCTGGAAATCGGGGAGATCCAATCCAGGCCCTGTAAAAGGTTCGCCCCCTTCCTCCACCACCAAAGGGACCTCTTGATGTGAACCGGTATGGATATCAGGGAATCCAAGGATTCCGGTTTGTGGTCCCAAATGTTCAGTATGAACAGTTGTAGAGGTCGGAAATGCAGACCCGCCCACTGCACTGCAGGAAGACAAGATGTTAATAACCCCAGAGCTGACATGACTTTCCTTATCGGAAGCTGGCAACTGCTCTGAAGAAGTGATATTACGTTGTCCACCTTCTGAACTTTTTCTATTGGGAGAAAAGTCATCTGTCTGGTTGAGTCCAGTACATATCCCAGAAAAGTGACTCTTTGGGAGGGTGTCAGGCTGGATTTTTCCAGATTGAGTAACCAACCTAGGTTCTCCAGAATCCCCTTTGCAACCTGGAGGTCCTGGGACAACCGTGTCGGAGAGTCTGCAAAGAATAGCAGATCGTCCAGGTAAGCTATCACCAGGATGCCCTTGAGACGTAGAAAGGCTAGTACCTCCACCATCACTTTGGTGAATATGCGGGGGGAAGAGGAGAGCCCGAAGGGGAGTGCTTTGAATTGCAGGTGAAACATCCCCTCTCTGGACCTCACGGCCAGTCTGAGAAATCTCTGATGGCATTCCGCTATTGGGATGTGTAGGTAGGCATCCTTTAAATCTATGGATGCCATGAAGCAGTTCGGAAGGAGGAGTGTCCTCACGGAATAGATGGAATCCATCCGAAACCGTTTGTACGTGACCGAGGTGTTTAGAGGTTTTAAATTCAGTATAAGCCTGAATTTCCCTGAAGGCTTGCGGACCACAAATATGTGGGAGTAGAAGCCCTTTCCTATCTCCTCCGATGGAACCCGAACTACCACCTCCTGATCCTCCAACTCCTGAAGAGAGGAGATCAGAGCCACAGATTTCTCTTTGCATTGGGGCAAATTGGTGACTAAGAGTCTGGATGGGGGGGGACTTGAGAACTCTAGTCTGTACCCTCTCCTTATGATCCCCAGCACAAATTGGTTGCTGGTGATCGTCTCCCATTGTGGGAGAAAGGCCCCCAACCTTCCTCCCACCTTGACTCCGTCATTGAGGTTTTTGGGGCTGTTCAGGAGCACGAAAAAGTGCCCCGGCACGGCCTTTCCCTTTTGGTCCCCAAAACTTTTTCTTTCCCTCAGGTTTGGGGACTTCCACCTTCTTTTGGGTCCAGAATTTTTTCTTTGTCTGTCCCCCAAATTTTTTCTTTAAGGGGAAAGCCTTCTTCTTGTCGGCTGTACGATCTAAGACAGCCTCCAAGCCTGGCCCAAATAATAAGTCTCCTGTAAGGGGGATCCCGCACAATTTAACCTTTGAGGCGCTATCCCCCTGCCATGTCTTGAGCCAGAGAGCTCTTCTTGCAGAATTAGATAGAGCTGCAGATCTGGCAGACATGCGGATTGACTCTGCTGAGGCGTCCGCTACATACCGTACGCCACTCAGTAAAGTTGGAAAAGAGGAAAGTATAGTCTCTTTTGGCGTTCCGGCCTCAATATGTGCCTTAATTTGTAAGAGCCAATGCTCTAAATTACGGGCCACCACTGTTGCTGCCATAGCTGGCTTAAGGTTCCCCTGGGAAGCATCCCAGGACTTTTTTAATAGCGAATCCATCCGCCTGTCCATGGGGTCTGAAAGGACCCCCATGTCCTCAAACGCCAAGTCCGTATGTCGGGATACCTGCGAAAAGGCGGCATCTAGTTTGGGGGATTTGTTCCACACTGAAGCCTCCTCTTCAGAAAAAGGAAACCTCCTCTTCAAAGAGTTTGAGAAGAAAGGTTTCCTCTCTGGGTCCTGCCATTCTTTTTTGATGGCATTGACCAGTACTTCATGGACTGGAAAAACCCTTTTCTTTTGTTCTCCCAAACCACTGTACATCTGGTCATGGAGTGACAGTGTCTTTTTCTCCTCAACTATCCCTAAAGTAGCGTGGATAGTTTCCAATAACTCTTCCACCTCTTCAAGGGAAAGCTTGTAGCGAGAGACCTTTGAGGACCCTGCCTCTGTCTTCTCACTATCTGACTCCTCTTGGGAGCTAGAAGCGGCACTGTCTTGCTCCTCCTCAGCATCCTCTCTGATATCCGCAGGTTTCTCTCTACTCCCAGAGGGAAGAACCTCAGGATTCGGTGGAATTACCTGTTGCGCTACAGAAGGGCTGCTTTGGGGCAATTGAAAATTAGCAAAAATATCTTTAAACGATTGAAAGGTGCCAGAAAGCTCTTTCATAGAAGCTGCTAATTCAGATGCCTGCTCTGCCTCCCTTTCTTTAACCAGCCCCTCAATACATCTCCTGCAAAGTGCTTTGTTCCAACTCTCACTAAGTGAAGATCTGCAGGAAGGGCATTTCTTCCTGCTGTGGGCTGATTTTTCTGTGGATTTCTGAAAAACACAGAAGAAAGTGGAGGCTAGATTAAAAGAGAGACCAGCGCATAACACAGGTAACCACCAGGAGTGTTCTAGGACCAACCACCACCAGGGTTCCAGACACACTACACTAACAAACTCCCCGACCACCAGGAAAACAAAAAAATCACCAGTGAAGCTGTACAACATGATAAGGGAACACCACCCCAGGGTTCTCCTTACCTTAGAGTGGCTGGTGCTGTCGTCATCCGGAGGTGCACGGGAAGCCTCTGCTTCCGACATCTCGCTGAGGAATGTGGTCGCGACTGCCTGCCAAAACGCCGACCCTACGGCTGAGAAGAGAGAGGCCGCACCAGCCCAGCGTCAGGCCTTTTCACACTGCAGCGTCCGGGACCAGTGACGCGTATCCGGCGGAAGTGCCCGCCCCCCCCGGAACTGACGTCACTCGTCATCCGGTCCGGCCCAGCTCCTGGCCGACTGTGAAATCTCACAGGGAGCGTGCACCCCGCCTGCAGCGCCACCCCTGTGCGTTGAGTGAATAGGCCTCCGCGGCTGAATCCACCCCAGGAATGTCCGCGGGACGCTACACGGCGATGTCCTGGGTAAGTGACTTCCCCAGTCAACCAGGACGCCATGCGTTTAAAAAATAGCCCTGAGCCCAGGGAGAACAGGTCCCCCCTCTCAGGAAAACTGGCCTCAGCTTCCCCAGCTGTCTGGCCCTTGGCCCCCAGCGGTGTCTCCCCTCCGGAGGAAACACCATAAACTGAGGAGCTGAGGGAGGATGAGGCTTAAATTCTTAATTGGAAGGCGGTGTTTCCTGTGAGGGGAGGAGCCTGTGTCTCTCTACAGTACCTGTCCTGAAAGACGAACAGGGAAAACAACGTTTTTCAAACTTCATTTTAAAAAACGACGTTGCCCACCCACCATCGTTTTTTCAAAATGCTCTAGCAAAGCGCGGTTACAAACACCAAGTACGACGGCACTCTGTTCCATTCAAGCTCCCGTCTCATAACTTGCTTAAAAATTGCAGACAGAGTATCTTCTCTCATGCAAGCCATACATATCAGTCTCTTTTGTTATAAATGCTGTGACTCTGCCTATCAGCTGTCATTTACAATGAGCAGATAAAGGTACATGTACGGTACACCCAGTGACATCATTACAGCTTGGCCATTCAAACAGCCAAACAGGGCAAACCCAGACGGAAGACTGGAGAAGATGAAAGCACCCGAGTGCTGACAGCACAGGGCTGAAGGGCATCCTTTGACTGGTAAGTCTGTCATAATGTGCTATTACCCAGCGCATACTAGCACATTATAACATATACCTGCAGGGGGTTCGGTAATTTTTTATCGCTTTAATAAACATTTCCCCCAATATATACGCGATATACGTCAGCAGAATGGCACGGCTGGGCACAGGCACGTACAGGTACGTCGCCTTTAAGAGCCCAGCCGTGGGTCGTGCGCGCACGCGACCCCAGTCCGAAGCTCCGTGGACCCAATCGCCATCGGTGTCCCGCGATCGGTCACAGGAGCTGAAGAACGGGGAAGGTGTGTGTAAACACACCTTCCCCGTTCTTCACTGTGGCAATGTCAGTGATCGTCTGTTCCCTGATATAGGAAAAGACGATCACTGACGTCACACGTCCAGCCCCGCCCCCTACAATTAGAAACACATATGAGGTCACACTTAACCCCTTCAGCGCCCCCTAGTGGTTAACTCCTAAACTGCAATTGTCATTTTCACAGTAATCAGTGCATTTTTATAGCAAAATGCCAATGGTCCCAAAAATGCCATAATGTCGTAGTCAGGAAAAAAATCGATGATCGCCGCCATTAGTAGTAAAAAAAAATTATTAATAAAAATGCCATAAAACTATCCCCTATTTTGGAAACGCTATAAATTTTGCGCAAACCAATCGATAAACGCTTATTGCGATTTTTTTTTACCAAAAATAGGTAGAATATTACGTATCAGCCTAAACTGAGAAAAAATTATGTTTGTTTTATATGTTTTTTTTGGGATATTTATTTTGGCAAAAGGTAAAAAATATTGAATTTTTTTCCAAATTGTCGCTCTATTTTTGTTTATAGCGAAAAAAATTATAACCGCAGAGGTGATCAAATACCACCAAAAGAAAGCTCTATTTGTGGGGAAAAAAGGACGCCAACTTTGTTTGGGAGCCACTCCGCACGACCGCGCAAATGTCAGTTAAATTGACGCAGTGCCGAATCGCAAAAACTGGCCAGGTCCTTTACCTGAAAAATGGTCTGGGTCTTAAGTGGTTAAATTATACCTCCGAAAGACAATATTAAAAAACAGTCTTTATACTTCTCCTGCCCCCTTCCCTTTCCCCCTCCCTCCCATTCTCTTTTTATTGTTCTACCTTTGGTCTTCTCTTTTATGTTCATAATTGTGAACCAGGCTGAGTTTATATACTTGCTCCTATGCATGTAATGTAAAAATTTCAATAAACATAAAAAAAAAAAAAAAAACAGTCTATATTAAGTGCAAGGAGGACATCCATGGTCCATAAAACTTAAAATTTCATATAAACTGAAAGTAAGTAATTAAAAAAAAAAAATAACATTTTCAGGTGCTATACAAAGAGATGGTATAAGAAGGTATACAGTCTATATGTTCCGCAGAAACCACTACTTCATTTTACTTTTATTTTACTTTCCATCTTAAATAAGAGCATTGGTACGTGAGCTAAAAATACAGTATCTCACAAAAGTGAGTACATCCCTCACATTTTTGTAAATATTTTATTATAACTTTTCATGTGACAACACTGTAGAAATTACACTTTTGTATAACAGTGTCAATTTGCTGCCCCCTCAAAATAACTCAACACACGGCCATTAATGTCTAAACCGCTGGCAACAAAAAGTGAGTACACTCCTAAGTGAAAATGCCCAAATTGGGCCCATTAGCCATTTTCCCTCCCCTGTGTCATGTGACTCATTAGTGTTACAAGGTCTCAGGTGTGAACGGGGAGCAGGTGCGGTAAATTTGGTGTTATCGCTCTCAATCTCTCATACTGGTCACTGGAAGTTCAACATGGCACCTCATGGCAAAGAACTCTCTGAGGATCTGAAAAAAAGAACTGTTGCTCTACATAAAGATGGCCTAGGCTATAAGAAGATTGCCAAGACCCTGAAACTGAGCTGCAGCACGGTGACCAGGACCATACAGAAGTTTAACAGGACAGGTTCCACTCAGAACAAGTATCGTTGTGGTTGTCCAAAGTAGTTGAGTGCACGTGCTCAGAGTCATACCCAGAGGTTGTCTTTGGGAAATAGACATATGAGTGCTGCCAGCATTGCTGCAGAGGTTGAAGGGGTGGGGGTCAGCCTGTCAGTGCTCAGACTATACGCCACATACTGCATCAAATTGGTCTGCATGGCAAGACTCTTCTAAAGATGATGCACAAGGAAGCCTGCAAACAGTTTGCTAAAGACAAGCAGACTAAGGACTTGGATCATTGGAACCTGTGGTCTGATGAGATCAAGATAAACTTATTTGGTTCAGATTAAGTCAAGCGTGTGTGGCGGAAACCAGGTGAGGTGTACAAAGACAAGTGTGTAATTCCTACAGTCAAGCATGGTGGTTGGAGTGTCATGGTCTGGGGCAGCATGAGTGCTGCCGGCACTGGGAGCTACAGTTCATTGAGGGAACCATGTATTGTGACATACTAAAGCAGAGTAACATCCCCTCCCTTCAAAGACTGGGCCGCAGGGCAGTATTTCAACATAATAACGACCCCAATCACACCTCCAAGATGACAACTGCCTTGCTTAAGAAGCTGAGGGTAAAGGTGAAGGACTGGCCAAGCATGTCTCCAGACTTAAACCCTATTGATTATCTGTGGGGCATCTTCAAACGGAAGGTGGAGGAACATCCACCAGCTCCATGATGTCATAATGGAGGAGTGGAAGAGGGCTCCAATGGCAACCTGTGAAGCTCTGGTGAACTCCATGCCCAAGAGGGTTAAGGCAGTGCTGAAAAACAAAGGTGGGCACACAAAATATTGACACTTTGGGCCCAATTTGGACATTTTCACTTAGGGGTGTACTCACTTTTGTTGCCAGCGGTTTAGACACAGAGTGCACGGCTCAGCTACCACCCCACCTCACTGGCTGTGAATGACAGCAGTGGGAGCCAATATCTCCTGCTGCTGCATCTCAGCCAATGAAGAGCAAGAGACCATGAGAGCCTCGGCTCTTCTGCACATCTATGGATGGAAATCGGGATTAGGTAAGTATTGGAGGGGCTGAGACACAGAATGCATGAAGGTAAAAAACCTTCAGCCTTTAGAACCACTTTGATAAAGACTAATTGTTTTTAATATTGTCCTACATGTATTGATTTCACGAAGGTATATTTAAAGTCCCATCTTTTTACCCTTTGGGAATCTGGCCTTTATTGAGTGTTTACATACAAGACTACTGCAACTTTTCCCACTAATTACACTGCCTGTAACAGATCAGTGAATGGACGAAGGAATGCTTTGACTGATCAGACTCTCTTACATGCAGTTTAATCAGTAAAACTACTTTTCTCAGTTGAGGAGTGAGCAGGAGGAGGCAAGTCCTGTAGCAAAGATTTCTACAAAATCCAATAGCCTGCATATCGAGGGACATACTTTATTTACAGGTAAGCAATGTAACTAAAGTTGTAGTGAAAAAAACGTTGGGCCAGATTCTCAAAAGAGATACGACGGTGTATCTCCAGATACACCGTCGTATGTCTGTTTCTGAGCCCGGGTATCTATGCGAGTGATTCTTAGAATCATTTACGCATAGATACGGCGTAGATCCGACTGGCGTAAGTCACTTACACCGTTGGATCTTAGATGTAATTCCACGCTGGCCGCTAGATGGCGTTTACGACAATTTCTCATTTGTCTATGCAAATGAGCCTGATACGCTGATTCCCGAACGTTTTTGCGCCGCCTCGCCGTCGTTTACGTAGTTTCCGTAAGAGTAAACTTACCCCTGCTATATGAGGGGTAAGTTTACGAAGGTCCGTCATATGCCATGTTAAGTATGGCGTCGGGACAGCGTCGTCTTATTCTGTCAATTACGTCGTTTTACTAAGTCGTTCGCGAATAGGGCTTTACGTAAATGACGCTCACGTCGGCTTCATTGACGTTTTCCGTCGTGGGCTGGAGCATGCGCACTGGGCTATTTTTACGGCCGGGGCGCGCTTAATTTAAATACAAGCCGCCCCCTTTGAATTATGCAGCCTTACGCCGGGCCATTTACACTACGCCGCCGCAAATTACGGAGCAAGTGCTTTAAGAATACGGCACTTGCTCCAGTAAATTGCGGCGGCGTGGTGTAAATGGCTTACGCTACGCCGCCGCGGATTCTACGAGAATCTGGCCCTTTAACTTTAATAGTCTTTAAAGACTTTTTTTTTTAACATTTACAGTATGTATTCTTAGTATGCTACCTCACGCAGGCCCTCTAGGAGTTCTTTCTCCTCTCTCAATTGCTCCATTTTTCTTCGTATTGTAAACTGGGGATCCACCGATTCCAAATTCCTCTGTGGCCTCGTAAAAACTAGGAAACAAAGTGAACGGATAAGAAAAGTTATAACATAACATAACATAAATTATAACATAATCCAAAGGATTTTCAAAAGATGCACAGACTTGTGAAAATGACATAGTGACTACAATGCATGAATGACTGCAATGTGTACAAAATGATAATGGCGCCCAGAATCCAGCATTTGCACATGCCGACATCATGAGATGGATTCACGAGCACTTCATTATTCTTGTATATTTTGACTTAAGAAACAACTGACACCTAAGCACTGGATGCGGGAGTGCGCATTGCAAGGAAACCACAGATGCAAGGAGGCCACCCACAACCTAACTCCTATTACCCACTCTAGTCAAATATTTGGGTGGAGGTCTTTTTTAATTATACAAATTAATGTGCTGTATTTATGTAGGAATTAAATTTAAAAAAAGGCTATGCTTATTTGTTTTTTGTTTTTTGTTTTTTTCTTCTGAATTGTTGCTTACATGTTCAACATTTTTCAATCTTCTTATTTATATAGTGGATTAATATTAGAAACACGCTAACCACAATATTTTTTTTATTTCCAACTAAAAATTAGCTATCAATTCTTCATGGTTTTAAGAGAAAGCAGTCAAGAAAAAATGCTGTGTACTCAGAGAAACAGGTCATTGCTCTTATGGTTACTCTAAAACATAAGAGGGTCTGTGAGAAAAATAAGTGGGCCTATCTTTGTAATTCAAGGAAACCACTTGTATTGCAGAAGTGGAAAAATGTAGCACAATAAGAGGAATCTTATGTATCCAAACGGTCATTGCAGACCTGAATGTGACGGCTGGTATGTGATTTTATCAACAAAGAAGATACGCCAAGATGCAAGTGCCCACAGTGATGAAAAACAGGAATTTTAAGACTGGAAAACTAAAGGAGAAGTACAGCCAAAGCTTGTATGGCTGCAGTTTACCTTTGAATCACAAGAGCGCAGTTCGTTCCTTCTGAAGCCCGCTGTCGGCTGACATCACAGAGCTGGTCCAGGCTCGGGCAAGATTGTGGAAATGAAATCGGGATCTACCCACATGCCTGGACTGGTACCTGGCTCAACCTCTCAGCGAGCCACTGAGAGCCTGAGCCGGCCACTGCCGCCCCCTCCACTGCCCAGCACTCCAGTAAACGCAGGGGGGCAGAGCAAAGAGCTGTGACTGACAGTAACCAACTCTCTGCTCAGGGAGCTGTGAGAACAGATCGATCGTCAGTGTTTGATCGCTCAGTTCTCAGTGTAAGAGACGGCGGGGGACAGATGCAGCATCGGACTGATTCTGCATCCACCTAGGTAATTATGAATCTGCAAAAAAAAAAAAAAAAAAGTCCATAATTCTCTTTTAAAAGACTTTGAAAATCTGAAGGGAAAGACCATTGTTTGAGAGAAGAGACTAACAAAGTTCAGAACTGATTCTTCTTGTATACAGTAATTTCAGGATTGTTTGCCTATGTCGTGGTATTGAAGATATGAATACCATAACTTCTTTGGTAAAGTATATATATATATATATATATATATATATAAATCTTCAAGGTATGGTGAGCTGTGATTTGTTGTTGGAGTTTGATGTAAAGCTTGTTACTAATCACCACTAACCTTAAAGCGGTTTTAAACCTAAAACTAAAAATGCACAGCGACAGGCTCCCAGGGGCATACCCATTCGTTTGATCACTGATATCATTCATTTATGGGCAAAGTGTGCAGCTGGGCTATACAATACCCCATCAGCACTTAGGAGATCTGTTTTGGATCTTGGATCTCTTGATATGGTCCTTTGCTTGATGCTATTTATATGATACGTTCTTATGCCCCTGCTCAATAATTTTCTAATTTTGGTGCGAGTAGAATTAGCCGCTTGCTGATAATCTCTCTGCAGTCCTTGGAATTTTTCCATATATTGGATATTGTTTGGCGGAAACTCTCCGGCCATTGGAAATTTGCAAACAAGGCCTAGTCCACTATAAGACAGTGAGACTCGTTCTCTCTTTTTGTTACTTCTTTGAACCTTGATCGTATCCTGAAGAAGCCTAACAGTGAAACGTGTTGATGCACAAGGGCTCACTGTACAAATTGTATCATTGTATATGATTTTTATAAATTTTGTATGCATAAAGATACAAAGATACAATATATCACATCAGATATTATAATAAAATAAGATACAAACATATAATGTTCAAATTGTCTTGGTTATATCATGAAGACATTGTATTAGGTTATCATTTTGACTAAAGATATATTTTTAACTCTATATGGTCAAGAGGACCAATTTGGTAATAATGTGTTAAATTCTGAAGTTAAACAGATAAATAAATTAACAAAATGAATTTAAAGAAAAAGGGGGGAGAGAAAGGGAGGGGGGGAGGTACTCTCCTATTTAAAAGAGGAATAATCAGAATAAAATATTTCAAATAGATAAATAATTAATCCAGGGTTCCCAGACCGAATTAAACCAGTCTAGCTTATCTTCCCTCGGAGCAGATAAATGTTCATTAACCATTATCCAAGATAGCTTGGTTTTCAAAAGGTAAAATGGAATGACAGGGGATCTCCAGGATTTTGCAATAGTGGCCCAGATTCAGGTAGATTTGCCCATTACTTACACATGAGCTGCTCAGCTGAATTTCTCTGCGCTGGGGCAATTTTGCCAAATTGCCACCTGATTCAGGAATCGTTTGTTCATTTAATTTGCTCCTGTTTAAGGCAAAGCTGAGGCCGTGCAAGTCAAAGTGGGTGTGCCCCTATGTAAATGAGGAATTTTCGGCTCAGCAGAGGTTTGCGCCGGGCGCGCGCATGCGCAGTTAGAGCGCTGCCGTCTGCGCATGCGTCAAACTGCGCCTAGCATACTTTCAGGGCAAATCCTGCTCAGCTGCTTGCACTGAGCAAATAAATAGGAGCAGACTTGCGCAGGTTCTTTGCTGAATTTCATCCTGCTTTTTCCAACCCCCCCTGAGCAAGGAAATTCAGCCCATTTTGAAGAGATGGCACCTCCCAAAGGAACAAAAAAAAGGAAGGCAAACTTTGTGGCTGCGGAGATGGACATCTTAATTGCTGCACTCCAGCAACATAAAGAAGTTCTATATGGTGCCCAGCGGGCAAACACCACCGTTGCCCAAAGGAGGGCTATCTATGAAGCCATAGCCCTGGACATCAATGCCCTGGGTAATGAAGAGCGTTCCTGGGATGACATCCAGAAAAAACTCAACAATATGAGGCGCAGGGTCCGGGATAAACTGGCTCTTATCAGAAAATATACCGGTGGCACGGGAGGTGGACCGCAATGTAAGATCCGTCTTAATCATGAGGAGGAGCTTATTGCCCAAACTTTTGTGCAGGAGCAGGTGGAGGGACTTGAAGGGTACGACTCCACTGTCGGGAACTTGGGGACTGGTAAGTTATTTTTGTTTCATATCTGCTGTGCATCATGGGAGGGGGTAGAAGTGAACATATTTGTGGGTAGAAGTGAAGATGGAACTATTATTTTTGTTTCATATCTGCTGTGCATCATGGGAGGGGGTAGAAGTGAACATATTTGTGGGTAGAAGTGAAGATGGAACTATTATTTTTGTTTCATATCTGCTGTGCATCATGGGAGGGGGTAGAAGTGAACATGTGAGCAGTGTGTTGCACCAGCAAAATATTTCGTTTTGGTGTCATCCACAGGTGGTGATGATGATGATGAAGCTGGGCCGTCTTCGGCTGCTGATCGACCCAGCCCATCCATACCAGAGCCAGGGGTCCAGTGAGGCCCCATGGACATTCTGTCTATGCTGGTCCAGGAGGAGATCCTACCGGGGCTAAGTATGGAGGAGGAAGTTGTGTTGGAGGAGGATTCCTTTTTCCTCATCCGGGAGGACTCTGGCTCCCTCCAGGAGGATACCACCATCCCTGAGCAACCCACCACCCCCCCCGCCCAGCACGTCATCCCCCTCCAGGGCAAGCCCCTCCAGGGCAAGCCCCTCCATTGTGGACCCCTCCCCTTCTCCCTCTGTCCGTGCCCGAGCCTCTCCTCCCAGGAAGGCTCTGTCCAAAACGAGGCATATATCCTCCAGCCTCCGTGACGGTCTGCTGGAGGAGCAGGCCCTGCAGACCCGCCATATAGGGGACATGGTGGGAGAGGTTCGTCGTCTGGCGGACAGCATGGCATCCACCTCCACCTCTGTGCAGCATGCCCTCACCCTGCATGCAGACCGGGACAAACATGTCTCACAGAGCCTGGGGGAAATAAGTGGCAACTCCAAGGCCATAGTCACCTGCTTGGTGGCTCAGGAGACCACACCCGCTTTATTAAGCAGGATGGCAGCTGCGGTGGAGGCCAATACCGCTGCTGTGCAGGCCAACACCGCTGCAGTGCGGGAGGAGGGGAGAGTTACCCGCCGTCATCAGCGGGATACCACCACCCGCCAAATGAGGATGTTGGCCCAGACCAACACCATCCTCGCCCGCCTGGCCAACGCCATGGAGGGCATGCAGCCACCACCTGCGCGGAGTCTGGAAGTAGGGGTTGATGCTCCTCCCCCCCTCAATCCCCACCCCATGCCTCCTCCGCACCACGGAGATTGAGGAGCCAGAGCCGGGGCACCCTTGGCCCAAAGAAAAAAACAAAAAAATAATATAATTTCTACATTTATTTTATGCACAGAATATGATTTATTTATATTTTTGATATATGCTCAGGATATGAGTTAATTTTATTTTTGAGATATGCTCAGGATATGAGCTTTTATATTTATTTGTAGTCCCTACACACGGTGAGGAGTGTATACTACAGTGTGACTGGTGTGTGAATGGGGGGGGGGGGGGTGGCACTCCTGCTGGAAAAGGGGTGTCACCCTCTGCCATGTGAAAGGTGTATGAATGGACAGCAACATAATTGGAGCCTTGACGCGGCGTTGCTGCTCCCTAATACCATGGGGTATTGTTGGGTCTAATCCAATTTGGGGTGCATGTGTCGGGTGTGTGCTAGGGACTACAGTGGTGTGCATACATGCATTCTACTTGTGACAAGATCAGGGTGTGTTTAATGTGCAAAGAGACGTTCCACAAGACCATTCCGGATTGCTCTTCCCTCAGAAGATCCGGTAGTGTTTCTTGGGGGGGGGTTGCGTGGTTCGGGGGTAAGGTCAGTGCGTAGCTCAATGTGCATGCCCCTTCTTTGAGCAAAATCGTGGAGAATACTACATGCCCCGACGATTTGGCACACAAAGTTGGGTGAATACAACAGGGTCCCCCCTGATTTATCCAGACATCTGAATCGAGATTTAAGGATGCCAAATGTGCGCTCCACCACCGCACGGGTACGTGCATGGGCTTCGTTATATCTTTCCTCTCCTGGTGTTTGAGGGTTACGAAATGGGGTCATCATGTGACGTCCCAGGGCATATGCAGAGTCACCTGGAAGGGAAAAGACAGGAGGATGTTAGTCGTGCATGTGCCCCTTGTGATGTCTGCATCATGGGGGGGGGGGGGGGGGGCAGTCATACCTGACACCCATGTCACTCACCAATCAGCCAGCTGTCTCCATACATGTTCTGGTCAAACTCGGTTGGGATGGGGCTGTGTCGGTAAATAAAACTGTCATGGCTTGACCCTGGGTGTTTGGCACGGACATGCCATATGAGGCCATGTGCATCCACAATCATCTGCACATTTATCGAATGCCAATGCTTCCTGTTGCAGTAGATATGCTCGAGGAGCCGGGGGGGGGGCGTAGTGCCACGTGGGTACAATCTATTGCACCCACAGTGCGTGGAAATCTGGCTATTGCATAAAAATCACTGATTGCCTTCTGCCGCAGGTCAGCCGTGGTTGGTTTAATAACTTGTGTGCCCATGCGTCTGAGTATTGCAGGGATCACTTGGTGCACACACCTGCTCATGCTGGATTGGGACATCCCCGCCACCATTCCACCTGTGCGCTGAAATGAGCCACTTGCCAAAAAATGAAGGGTTGCCACTACCTTCACCAGTGGCTGCACTGCCTGTCCCCGATGGGTCGGGCTGCTGATGTCATCCTGCAGGATTGTTACCAACTCAAGGATGACTTCAGGGCTGAAGCGAAACATGCGATACACCTCATTATCACTCATCTGAAAAAGGTTGTAGCGCCCTCTGTAAATCCTCTCCCGTGCCCTCCTACGAGTCGGCTCAGTCAATAGAATATCAAGAACCATAGCTGCCCCTGGCATGTTGGTGCACAGATGTGAGGTCACGAAAATGTGGGTGCTCTGCTTGTTCAGCTCATCTGTCTAGGTGCTGCTGAAGTTGCGCGCTCCTTCAGATGACATTTGGCCATCTTTTGCTAACTTGCCCCTGCTTTTAGCAGGAGCAAGTTTGCCCGGGGAAAAAAGCTTGCGCGCTTCCAGCACAAGATGCGCATCACACGCGCATGTTTCTGAATCATCGGCAGTACCTAATTTGCATATTCGCTGAGGGAATTCCATGAAGGCGCAACTTACACCCCGCGCAAAATTGAGCGAAAATTGCGCCGGAGCAGCTAGGCTGCGTGCGCGGGAAAATGGCCGCATTTCAGGCTTAACTGGTTTACAGAATCAGCCGCAAATTTGCATGGGAGCAAATCAGTACTTGCGCGGCGCAAATCACACTTGCTCCCGCGCAAGTGCTTCTTGAATCTGGGCCAGTGACTCTTGCAGTGGTAAATATGAAAGTAATCAATCTTTTCATTTGTTTTGATGTTCCCATCACCTGGCGGCCTAAGAGTGCATTAATTGGTGATTTTATGAGATTCACTAGTGAATATATAAAATTATATGTTCGTATGCAGAATCTTTTTACTTTATGACAAGTCCACCAGATATGATACATACCTTCAGTGTTACATTCCCTAAAACAGTATGGGGATGCACCTTGGACATAAGAAGCTATACGTGTTGGAACCATGTACCATCTCAATAAGACTTTATAATTTGCTTCTATTAAGGAGGTGTTTATAATTGATTTAAAAGCATTGCAAGCTAATTTACTCCAATCTCCTATTTCCATTGAGATATCGATATCTTGTTACCATTTTTGCATATAAAATAGTTTTTGATGGTTCAGGGAAAGGATATCATAAATCATAGATATATAGTTTGAGTATTTATCGATAGATCTACTAAGAATCTCTATGGTGGTGGATGTTCTTAAATCAGAAATGTGGCCCATTTTTGTAAAAAAAAATCATTTATAAGAGTGTAGCGATGAAATTCTGTGTCAGGTAGGTTGAATCGCTCTTTTAGGGTAGATCACCTTTATGGTCACACAGGTCTGCAATTCTTAGTAAACCCTTATTGGTCCACCATGAGAAATCAATTTTGGCCTTGTTCACAATAATGTGAGGCACCTCAAGAACAGAGTCCAGCATGGTCTAGGCAACATTGTGGCATCTTAGCAGTTAACTTGCTTTGCTTCTTTCCTCTTACTCTCTTCCACTCAAATATTCATATAATGTTTTCTACACTATTTATATATTTATGACAATATTTATGTTATGTTGTCTACCTTATTCAAATATTATGATGTTTTTGGTATTGCAACTCACCTAAACTTTGCAAACATCGTTTTCTGGATAGCATTTAGCATTCAGGTGGCATTTGGAATTTAGGGACATTTATTTTTCTGGAAAGTGGCAATAGCCTGATTGACCACTAGAGGGATATAGTGTATTGCAAATGGATCTTATTTATATTATATGCTGCTTTTGCTTTTATGCCATTGATCAAATGTTTTTGATGCCTGTATTAATTACTTTGTACAGTGCAACGGCAGATGACCGAGTTGTACAATGAAGATGATAACAACAATAAGCTACCCCAAGTCCTGCTTTGTCCCCCACTACTTAAAACCTTGATGTATCAGACACATTACATCACTTGACTACACTGGTCCTTTTTTTTCATTCATATTTGCTTTAACTATAGTGAAAAATGCCTTACAAAGCACAGAGGTATTTATCCTTTATATATGGCATACATATGTTACACAGAGCTACTTAAGTGTCAGCCCTATACTGTATATCAAACATATATTTAATGGTCTTTATTTAAATACGTTATACAGATATGCTGCTCATATCAGGAACTTGTCTGTCACCTATCTGCTTGATTATATAGTGACCATTTACAGGTCAGTGACCCATCTTGTGGTGTAGTCCTTTGCTGGGCAGACAGCTGAAGGTCCATTGTCTACTAGACGGTCAGTGGTTCTAACTCTGCTCAGGCATCTTCGACTTCATCTTCCTCTAAGTCTGCTCCTCCGACAACTGACCATGGCCTGCTTTTGTCCTTAAAGTGTTACTAAACCCTACATTCACGATATCTGGTTTCCACAGTACACAGAACATGGAAATGCAATTATTTTAGTAAATATTAACTGCTAATTACCTTTTCTCATCAGCAGTATATAGCAGTCTTGTGACTTCTAACGGTGCCTAGTTAAAGCTTATGAGGAGTTTTCATACTCCTGACCCTGTCTGGATAGTGCTGATTGGCCCTGTGCTGATCACATGCACTCTTCCAAGAAAAAGAAAAACTCTCTAGCAATACACACTCAAATTGATCATGTGCAAAGTCAGTGGAAAAAGGGGAAGATCACAGAAGACAGGATCAAAAAGTATTTTTACACAATGCGGAGGGTTAACCTCTTAGGTTCCACAGTGAGTATAACAAGCATGCTCTACTGCATATACAGATTCATTTTTACTGTTGTGGGTTTATTAACACTTTAAGCCCCGCTGTGCAGATACATGCTATTAAGGTACAAATGCACGCTGTACACATAAGTACATTCAGGCCTGCACAACGCAGTGCTGCCTATCTGTAAATGCTCCGGGCTCCCAAGTCCTGGCTGCCAATTTTTAAGCATAGCTAGGCTTTCAAGTGCAATTCTACTGAACTTTGTTGCGGCTGATCCTGATCACTTTTACCAACTGTCTCCTTGCCTGAATTTTTAGCTTTAATCTACAAAGATTCCTACATCCATCTCACAACCTGCTAAGGCTGGGGACACACTGGTACAACACTACACTCATATGACTGTCATCCTACTTTGCTCTGCGACATCAGTCCTACATCAGTCCTACATTGGTCCTACATCCATCCGACTTGAATGAACAGGATACTACTTTGATCCAACTTTGTGATAGTCTGACTTAGTAGTGCAGGAAATGAAAAAATGGTGGTGAAAACTGCGCTAATACCATAAAAATAAATCGTGTAACAAAAATGTGTTAGTTGCTGTGATGCATACAAGTAAAGCTGCGATTTGCTGTATCATACAAACAGTGGACAATATGGAAAAAGAAAAAAACGCGCTACTTAATAAACAAAATACATATAGTGATACTATATATATATATAAAAAAAGAAGAAAACACTAATACACAAACTGTGAATATAAGTTAATATATGTGTCCTCATAAGTGGCGAAGGCCCATGATTCTCCTGGCGGAGAGGGCTGGCATAAAAATATCAAAAGCAAAAAACAAAGAAAAAGTGTCCAAACATTCTGAAGTCCTCAAAAAAAAAAAGGAAAGGGGGAAATCCAAATCCTCATTGATCCGAATGAAAGGATCCTTATTATTGTGAACTTAGACAAAACATTGTGACATGTGTTGATAGGTGATATTCCAATAGTGCCCTCCACCAAAAAGCATACGAATCTGCTTACCAGAACAAATGGGTCCCTTAGTTACAGGGGACCACAGAAAGCCTGTAGTGTATAGCAAACCGCTGGGCTCAAATGGAAAGTGGACAGCCTGGCATGGATCGTCTCCTTATCAGTGGCTCCAAGAGTGGTAATCACATTTATGGAAAGAGACAAGGATGCCTCGATAGTGTAAAAACTTTTTTAAAATGTATTGAATACAAATTCATAAAGGTTAAAAACTCACAATTTGCAGTAGATTAAACAGCCATAAACCTGCAGCACCGGCCTAGGTAAACCCGTTTGCCCTTTGATAAAGTGAATTATCACGAAACTAGTCAGGGCGGACCGAGCAGCACACTGGCATCACCCCTTGGACTGCTTGACTCCTACCAAATACTGCAGCTGCTGACTTTTAAAATATGGACACTTACCTGTCCAGGGTGTCCGCGATGTCCTCACCCAAAGCCCATCTGTCCCTCAGCTCCTGGTTGGAGGCGCTGCCAACTTCGGTAAGGGAATCAGGAAGTGAAGCCTTGCGGCCTCACAGCCTGGTTCCCTACTGCGCATGCACGAGTCGCGTTGCGCGTCCTCATTGGTCACTGCTGTCTTCTGGGACCTGTGTGTTTCCCAGAAGACATTGGGGAGGGGGACAGGGGGGAGAACGGGGAGGGGCAGGACATGGCATAGATCGCCGCGGAGCCTCGAGCGATCTATGCCCGGAAGTGGGAGCAAGAGGGTTGAAACAAACATTTACCACTGACATGGCTTCTTACATTTGGTCAGCTTTTATTAATTTATTTAAAAATGAAAAAAAAGCTTATTGCTGTAACTGTGAGATATTGGGATGTCATGTTATGGTGTAAAGGTGTATGATAAGACAGGTATTTGCTCCCCCTCCCCCTGAACGGTGCCAAATATGACACCAGAGTGGGTGAGGATTCCGAAAAGCGGAAGTTCCATTTTTGGGTGGAACTCAGCTTTAAGCTGCTGTTGACTGGGGTAGAATAGGCCAGCACAAGGCAGTTGGCCTGTGGGCAAGAAGTATAAATCTGACCCTGAATGAAGCATATCTGGTTATTTACATGTGCAAGCTGAAGCCAAAGAGATTGGTTATACTGACAGTCATGCAATCCATTCCTTTATAATGGCCCTAGAAATACCAAGTGGGCAGGTTCGTCAAACATGTATATGGTAAGTCAACCCTGAGTGTAGCGCAGCGACAGCTGCTGCATCACATTTTTTTTTTACCTTTTTTGTGGCACCTTTTTGGAGCAGCACCATTTATTTGAATGGGCCTTCCTTCACTCCAAAAACGCTCCAAAGAAGGTCATGTACCAAACCTTAACAAAGAGCAAGGAGCATTTGGTGTTGCAATTTTTGCCACAACTTTAGCGCATTTTTTTTTTGCTTGACAATCGCATGGCATTTGGGGTGCCATTAAGAAATAATGGCATTGCAAACGCGTACCGTGTTTTGCCAAGATTCTGGAATCCAGTATGCTCAGGTGTGAACAGAGCCTAAATCCCTGTACACACGCTTGGTTTTCTCTGAGGTAAAAAGTCCGCTGAGAAAACACGGCAGGAAAACTGGAACTGGAAAAATGGAGCTTTGGCCGGGAATCCCGGCCGTGTGTATCGGCACTGCCTTGCAGTGTTTCCTATAGGAAAGTAGTAAATCTGAAAGGAAAAAAAAAAAACGCCGGGAATCCAGACGGGAAAATAGAGAGCAGGTTCTCTATTTTCCCAACGGGATTCTTGGCTGTTTTCCTGTCCGGAAAACTGCGAGGAAGCATACACACGTCCAGTTTTACTGGCCAAAAGCTCTCTTGGCAGTTTTCCTGGCAGGAAAAACGGTCGTGTGTATGGAGCTTAAGACTTAACAGGATTGATTGTTTTGTTTTTATGTCAACTGTCAAACTGATCTCGGCCTTTAAATATTATATAAATACTGTATATAGAGCAACAGCACCATCTGTTCTCTGTCAGTTGTAACGAAGAATCTCAGCTCTCATCTTGGTGGTTTACAGCAGCAGTTGAGAGGATCAAATAATATTTCAGAACAGGTCAATATGACCCAAAACGTGACACTGGCTCATACTAGTGTTTCATTTTCCCCAATATGGTGATTATTTCCATGTATGTTACAATAACAGCTGCAAGATAGGTTTTCTGTGTACCTAAACTGGGATGAATCACCTGGCTCTGCGTAATACAGAAAACATACAGAGTGATATACACATGCAAAATAATGCAGGTGGCAAGAGTTATCAAACACTACACAATTTGCTGCATGGACACAATGAGAGGAGCATGGACACAATGAGAGGAGCATGGACACATGCAGCCCACAATACCAATCCATAGTAACCTACCATTGTCAATGTCTCCTTCTGGTGCCATGTCCTTGTTATAACTGTCCCAATTTTGTGCCTGTGTAATTTTGTTGAAGGAGATAGGAGGAAGAGTGAGGGACGGGTCTGTAGGAGAGGGGGTGTCAGAGGAGGTCCGTATAAGGCAAAAGAGGACCAGAATAAATCACATGGGCTCCATAGTATGTAAGAAAAACATTAAAAAAACACACTCATTTGTAAAAATACAAACCAGAATTAATTAATATGCTGAATTAAAAATAAAAAATAAAATCTGGTTTCTGTTGGAAGTGCAATTCCATTTTATAATAGAACAGTTATCAGTCCCCCTATATCTTCACAACGGTCCAAAAGGACTTAACCCAACTCTCACAGAAGGATCTACCCCCATCCCTGACATAATGGGCACTGGCCTACTTGGTATTTTAGCCAATCCATGATTGTCATTTGCTCAGGTAAGCTCTATATGTATTTCTATGGAGAATCCACTAAAGCCTTGGTGCCCAACACAAGTCCCGGCCAAAACTCTTTGTGCAGCCCATTGTATCTTGGGCTGGGTCCTCCTGTTGGGCACCTTTGCACCAGAGCAGGGGTGTCAAACTCAATTTCATTGTGGGCTGCATCAACATTATGATTGCCCTCAAAAGGGCCGGTTGTATCTGTAAGATTAGATGTCAGTGCATCCCCTCACCTTTAGATTAGATGTCAAGAGCCATCCCACCATCAGAAGTTGAGTCCTCCAACTCTCCCTTACATCACAGTGCACCCCCTTTTCCTTATGCTGCTGCTGGGAAGAAGCTGGATGCATTGCTTGAAAGCAGAAAGTAAGGGTCTGGAGTAGGACCAGAGGAGGGCTGAATCTCTTCTGCAGCTGCAGCAGAGGTGCGAGGGCCACATAAAATGGCCTGGAGGGCCAGATTTGGTCCGCGGGCCTTGTGTTTGACACCTGTGCACTAAAGAATACAGAATAAAGAAACGCTATACCACTTCCCTGGACTCTTCAAAGGAATACACAGAGAATGTACAGTATCTGTTGCTAGTGAGATGAGTAGCTCAGTTAAAATGTATTTTCAGACGTATGGTAAAGCCAGGTACCCAGGCATCAGCAAAGACATGTTGGAAGCCTAAACCAAGTTGCATGTCTTGCTCAAAATACAGAAATTCATTTTGGGTGGAGCTGTCATGTACCTTCATCTGAAGCCAAAGGTAAAAATATTTGACTATAAAGTTTAAAGACCAGTAGTGTTCAGTATCCCACCCAAGCTGATAGCAGTTAATAAATTGTAAAGCCTCGTACACACGACCGAGGAACTCGACGGGCGAAACAGATCGTTTTGCTCGTCAAGTTCCTTGTGAAGCCGTCGAGAAACTCGACAAGCCAATTTTCTCCATTCCCGTCAAGGAAATAGAGAACATGCTCTCTTTTTGGCTCGTCGAGTTTCTCGACAGTTTCTTTGACGAAAATGTACACACGACCGGTTTCGGGAAAAAAATATCTCCCAGCAAGTTTCTTGCTGGTTTTTTGCTCGTGTGTACGAGGCCTGAGCCACATTAGTGGTCAGCACACATTATGACCCATGCTGTAGCAGGTTTTTCTTTACGGGTTTCTTTCTCATTTTAATAGGTTTTAATAACCTTCATGAAATAACATGAAATTAATTATCAGAACTTATTAAGAGTTATTAAAATTAGTTGTTATACTGGACATCAACATTTTTAATCATAAAGGTATGTTTAAATTGTAACCACAGACAAGAACACTATCACCTTCTACCCCTTTATTTTTGCCTTAAATGCACCCCAACTTCTAGACGCAAAATGGAGATCGATATTAGTAGTTCTTACACATAATATGCATTGTTTCGGTTTTCAGGTACATTACAGCAATAGGCCAGTTCTCCCTATTTTTTGAATTTTGCTATAATTACTCACACATTATTCATGAGTGTGTTTATAATACCATTACTGAAGTACAAAAAAAAGATTGTTCAGCAAATACAGGTCCACCTTCTTGCAAATCGTTTTCACTCATCAGCATTCCCCTTCACTTCCCTATTGTCCCTAATGGTCCATACACACGATCGGATATTCCGACAACAATTGTGTAATGGACGTGATTTGTCGGATAATCCGACCGTCTGTATGCTCCATCGGACAACAAATGTTGGATGGTCATGCTCTCAAACTGTCCGACAACAAATGTGTTCCGTCAGATTATCCGATCGTGTGTACACAAGTCTGCCGGACTAAAATCCAAAGTAAAAACTCGCATGCTCCGAACCAATGCTAACCATCAGACAACATTAGCAGAAGTTGCCCAAAGGGTGGCGCTAAAGAGCTGAAAAAACACGATGTTAGCTGAAAAAGTTCTGCCGTCTGCATGCAGAACAAGTTCACGCCCGATCGTGTGTATGAGACTTTAGAGATTGCCATTTAATTATTTTACGATGAGCCAAACATGCAGTATAGGTTTAGACAGCAAATAAAGCAACTATACACAAATTTTAAAAATACCATTTTAAAAATCAACTGATTACCGGATCAAACATAAACATTGTTTAAACATATCAAAAAGATTATTCAAAATCACATTATTAACCGATTAACCAAAATATTGGATCCATATTAAAGCGCTGCATAAACTGTTAGCGCTATATAAATCCTGTATAATAATAATAATATTATCAATATCGTCAAATATTAACAAAACCATATAAATCAGTCAAATGTACCAGATCTCCCTGGTACTGACCTTCCCTTTTCTCTTTTTTGTTTCTGAATACATTTATTCCCTATGCATGCACACAGCATTTGTTTTGTTTTTTTGGAGCTTTCACTAGAAAAGCTTTATCACACAATGTAACCAGTATAGCATGGCATATTTTTCATTCTTTCATCTTTATTGTTATAACTACATCAGGTCACATTATTGTATAAAAGCATGGTAGTGTAAATAGAGTTTTGTTGGAATGTAGTAAATTAAGCATTCGCAGAGGGATACAATTCAGGCATTTGAAGAATTTAAAGCCAAAAACAGACATTCTGAAACTCTCTTTAGGGTGCATCACACCACTTCTTGTACTGTATATGGATATGCATGGATTACAGAACTCAAATTAAACAGTTTTTCTCTGCTCACACTACTACACTACTAGGCAAAAAAAATTGTTAAACTATATACAGGTAAAACTCAAAAAAGTAGAATATCGTGCAAAAGTTCATTCATTTCACTAATGCAACTTAAAAGGTGAAACTAATATATGAGAGCGACTCATTACATGCAAAGCAAGATAGTTCAAGCCGTGATTTGTCATAACTGTGATGATTATGGCTTACAGCTCATGAAAATCCACAATCTCAGAAAATTTGAATATTACATGCAATCAATAAAACAAGGATTGTACATGGAACAATATCGGACCTCTGAAAAGTATAAACATGCATATGTACTCAGTACTTGGTTTGGGCCCCTTTTGTAGCAATTACTGCCTCAATGCAGCGTGGCATGGAAGCTATCAGCCTGTGGCACTGCTGAGGTGTTACAGAAGACCAGGATGCTTCAATAGCGGTCTTCCTCTCTTCTGCATTGTTCGGTCTCAAGTCTCTCATCTTCCTCTTGGCAATGCCCCATAGATTCTCTATGGGGTTCAGGTCAGGCGAGTTTGCTGGCAAAATCAAGCACAGTAATCCCACGGTCATTGAACCAGGTTTTAGTGCTTTTGGCAGTGTGGGCAGGTGCCAAGTCCTGCTGGAAAATGAAGATTGCATCCCCATAGAGCTTGTCTGCGGAAGGAAGCATGAAGAGCTCCAAAATCTCCTGGTAGATGGCTGCATTGACCCTGGACTTAATGAAGCACGGTGGACCAACACCAGCAGATGGCATGGCTCCCCAAATCAACACAGACTGTGGAAACTTCACACTGCACTTCAAGCATCTTGCAGTGTGTGCCTCTCCATTCTTCCTTCATACTCTGGGTCCTTGGTTTCCAAATGAGATGCAAAATTTGCTCTCATCAGAAAAGAGGACTTTGGACCAGTGAGCAACAGACCAGGTCTGTTTTTCTTTAGCCCAGGTAAGACGCTTCTGATGTTGTTTGTTGTTCAGGAGTGGCTTGACAAGAGGAATACGACATTTGAAGCCCATGTCCAGGATCCATCTATGTGTGTTGGCTCTTGATGCACTGACTCAAGCCTCAGTCCACTCCTCTTGAAAGTCCCCAACACTTTTGAATGGCCTTTTCCTGACAATCCTCTCCAGGCTGTGGTCATCCCTGCTGCTTGTGCACCTTTTTCTTCCACACTTTTCCCTTCCACATAACTTTCAAATAATGTGCTTTGATACAGCACTTTGGGAACATCCAACTTCTTTTACAATTACCTTTTGAGGCTTTCCTTCCTTATGGAGGGTGTCAATGATGGTTTTCTGCACAACTGTCAGGTCAGCAGTCTTTCCCATGATTGTGATTCCTACTGAACCAGACTGAGAGACCATTTAAAGGCTCAGGAACCCTTTGCAGGTGTTATGGCTTAATTAGCTGATTAGAGTGGGACACTTTCAGCCTAGAATATTACACCTTTGCACAATATTCAAATTTTCTGAGATTGTGGATTTGGGGTTTTCATGAGCTGTAAGCCATAATCACCACAATTATGACAAATCATGGCTTGAACTATCTTGCTTTGCATGTAATGAGTCTACCTCATATATTAGTTTCACCTTTTATGTTGAATTAGTGAAATAAATGAACTTTTGCACGATATTCAAATGTTTTGAGTTTCACCTGTAACTATGCAGTGCTGAATCCAACACATCAACAATAAGTGATCTGATTTTAGTAAAGATTTAAAGTGACTTTCAAGAAAAATTTGGTAGTAGAAATTTGGATGGGGATCCTGGTTTTTAGCGGACACCTGAACTCTTGTCTTGTTGCATTCAGAAAATGCACTGTCCTAGGCAGTCCAGGCTAAATAATCCAAACATTGGTGGTGATGATTCTGAGAACTGCCCGGTCTCTGCCAATTCCTTGGTATACAAAGGAGGACGGCAACACACTATATTCAATGTAAAAACAACTCTAGACGCTCACACCTAGACAGATGAGATGCATTATAGATGAATGCTGGCTGTGTGTGAACGTCAACATACAGTTGTATTCAAAATTATTCAACCCCCACTGAAATTGATTGTTTTGCCCAGTTTGACATTGATTTTGATCATCCTGTCATCCTGCTTACAATTAAATCAAAGAGGCACGTGTAGGTCAGACAAATATAACATAACATTTATAATGAAATAACCACAAATGTCTTTTCTGTGCTCACATCATTATCAGTTTTATTCAACCCCCAATTGACATTCAATCTTAGTACTTAGTACAACATCCTTTTACAGTTATAACAGCTTTTAAACGTGAAGCATAGCTTGACACAAGTGTCTTGCAGCGATCTACGGGTATCTTGGCCCATTCGTCATGGGCAAAAGCCTCCAGTTCAGTCACATTCTTAGGCTTGCGCACTGCAACTGCTTTCTTTAATTCCCACCAGAGGTTCTCAATCGGATTTAAGTCTGGTGACTGCGATGGCCACTCCAAAATGTTCCAGCCTTTAATCTGCAACCATGCTCTAGTGGACTTGGAGGTATGCTTGGGATCATTGTCCTGTTGAAAGGTCCAACGTCTCCCAAGCCTCAGGTTTGTGACGGACTGCATCACATTGTTATCCACTATCTCCTGGTACTGAAGAGAATTCATGGTACCTTGCACACGCTGAAGCTTCCCTGTACCTGCAGAAGCAAAACAGCCCCAAAGCATGATTGACCCCCCGCCATGCTTCACAGTAGGCAAGGTGTTCTTTTCATCATAGGCCTTGTTCTTCCTCCTCCAAACATAGCGTTGATCCATGGGCCCAAACACTTCTAATTTTGTTTCATCAGTCCACAGAACACAATCCCAAAACTTGTGTGGTTTGTCCACATGACTTTTGGCATACTGCAGTCGACTCATCTTATTCTTTGGAGACAGCAAGGGGGTGCACCTGGGAGTTCTGGCATGGAGGCCTTCATTACGCAGTGTGCGCCGTATTGTCTGAGCAGAAACTTCAGTACCCACATCTGACAAATCTTTTGTCAGTTCCTCAGCAGTCACACGGGGACTTTTCTCCACTCTACGCTTCAGGTAGCGTTCAGCAGTCAAAGTCAGCATCTTCTTTCTGCCACGACCAGGTAGCGTTTCAACAGTGCCCTTTGGCTTGAATTTGCGAATGATGCTTCCTTTGGTGTCTCTTGGTATGTTTAACATCTTTGCAATCTTCTTATAGCCATTGCCCTTCCTGTGAAGAGTAATCACCTCTTCTCCTGTCTTCCCGGACCATTCTCTTGACTTCACCATGTTTGTAACCACACCAGTAAATGTCTAGAAGGAGCTGAGTATCACAGTCATTTTAAAGCTGCCTGATTGGTGCTTATTAGGCTTTATTGCTGCTCCCTGACATCCACAGGTGTTTTCAATACCTGATTGAAAACACTTCAATGAACCTCTGTTCTTCAGAGTGGTAGTCTTTAAGGGGTTGAATAATTGTGTAAATGAAGAATTCACAAAAAAGAGATTTTTAATACAGCTTACCTGTAAAATCTTTTTCTTGGAGTACATCACGGGACACAGAGCGGCATTCATTACTATATGGGTTATATGGAGTACCTTCAGGTGTAGACACTGGCAATCTCAAACAGGAAATGCCCCTCCCTATATAACCCCCTCCCATAGGAGGAGTACCTCAGTTTTGTAGCAAGCAGTATGCCTCCCAAAATGGTCCTCAAAAAAGAGGGGTGGGAGCTCTGTGTCCCGTGATGTACTCCAAGAAAAAGATTTTACAGGTAAGCTGTATTAAAAATCTCTTTTTCTTTATCGTACATCACGGGACACAGAGCGGCATTCATTACTATATGGGATGTCCCAAAGCAATGCTTACAATGAGGGGAGGGAGAACATCTCCAAGACAAAAGGATTTAATTTAGAGATATACTCAAATCATAATAAATCCAACTTAGTTGAGAAAAATAAATTTTTTAAATTTAACTCGAACAAGAGGAGCCCCCGGAATCCGAGGGTCTCAAACTGCAGCCTGCAGCACTGCCTGCCCGAAGGCAGTATCAGTATTCCTTCTTACGTCCAACTGGTAGAATTTTGTAAACGTGTGGACAGAAGACCGGGTTGCCGCCTTGCAAACTTGAGCCATAGAGATCTGGTGGTGTGCTGCCCAGGAGGCGCCCATGGCTCTAGTAGAATGAGCCTTTAATGATACTGGAGGAGGCAACCCCTTCAAGCCGTAGGCCTGAGTGATTAATTGCTTAATCCACCTAGAAATGGTGAACTTTGCAGCTGCCTGCCCCTTCTTGGGCCCATCCGGTAGAATGAACAGCACATCTGTCTTCCGGATCTTCTTTGTAGCTTTAAGATAGGCCTTCATGGCCCTGACAATATCCAAGGTATGCAGCAACCCTTCCTTTCTGGAAGTAGGTTTAGGGAAGAAGGATGGTAATACCAAATCCTGGTTCAAATGAAAACTGGATATGACCTTCGGAAGGAAGGAAGGAAGGATGAGGGCGGAGAACGACCCTGTCCTTATGAAAAACAAGATATGGTTCCTTACAGGATAAGGCTGCCAGCTCCGAAACTCTTCTTGCGGAAACTATGGCAACCAAAAATACTAACTTCCTTGTCAGTAGAACCAAAGGAATATCAGCCAACGGCTCAAACGGTTGTTTCTGTAAACTTGACAGAACAAGATTTAAATCCCACGGACAAAGCGGGGATTTAACTGGAGGTCTAATACGTAAGACCCCTTGAAGGAAGGTCTTAACCAGCGAGTGGGTGGCCAGCGGCCGCTGAAACCACACTGACAGAGCAGAATCTGTCCTTTGATTGTGCTTAATGCCAATCCTTTATCCACTCCTAGCTGGAGAAAACTTAATACTCTATCGATGGTAAATTTGCGAGAAAGCCATCGCTTGGACTCACACCAGCCTACATAGGCCTTCCAGACCCTGTAATAAATCACCCTAGAGACCGGTTTCCTGGCTCTGATTAGGGTAGAGATTACTTTCTGAGACAGACCTCTACCCCTGAGAATCAGGGATTCAGCTTCCAGGCCGTCAAATTTAGATGCCGTAAGGCAGGGTGGAGGATCGGACCTTGCGATAGCAGGTCTGGCCGTAGAGGAAGAGTCCAAGGGTCTCCCACTACCATCCTTAAGATTAGTGAGTACCATGCCCTTCTGGGCCATGCTGGAGCTACCAGGATGACTGGTATGTGCTCCACCCGGATCCTGCGCAGCAGGCGGGGTAGTAACTGGAGCGGGGGAAACGCATAAAGAAGTTTGAACTGATGCCAAGGGCAAACCAACGCATCGGTTCCGCAGGCCATCGGATCCCTTGAGCGGGACATGAACCTGTCTAGTTTCTTGTTGAGTCTCGATGCCATGATATCCACGTCCGGCACTCCCCATCTTTGGCAGAGTGCTTGAAAGACTAGTGGATGCAGAGACCATTCCCCCGGCCATAGAGTCTGGCGGCTTAAGAAGTCCGCCTGAAAGTTGTCCACTCCTGGAATGAATATTGCCGATATGCAGGGCACATGAGCCTCTGCCCATAGAAGAATCAAGCTCACCTCTCTGAGCGGCTTGACTCCTGGTTCCCCCTTGGTGATTTATGTATGCCACGGCCGTGGCATTGTCTGATTGAATTCTCACCGGGAACACCTGCAATTTTGACGTCCAAGCCCTGAGGGCTAGTCGAGCAGCTCTGAGCTCCAAGATGTTGATGGGCAACTGCTTCTCTGGCTTTGCCCAAGTACCTTGGCGAGTGCAACCATCCAAAATTGCTCCCCAGCCCGTCAGGCTGGCGTCTGTGGTCACTATCTTCCAAGCCACTGGGCTGAAAGACCTCCCCTTCAGTAGATTCTGAGGGTCTAACCACCAACACAGACTTTGTCGGACTCTTGATGAGAGCGGCAACGGGATATCCAAGGCCTGTGGCCTTCTGCTCCATGCTGACAGGATGGCTGCCTGTAGGATGCGAGTGTGGCTCTGGGCGTATGGTACCGCCTCGAATGTGGCCACCATCTTGCCTAGTAACCTCATACATAGGCGAATAGTCGGTTCTTTCTTGCTTAGAACCAGTAGGATTAATTCCTTGATGGCTTTTACCTTCCTCAGAGGTAGGAACACTCCTTGTTGTTCTGTGTCTAATCTCATGCCGAGATATTCCCTCGAGGTATTGGACCGTGAGGGCCACTGCTCGCTCCAAGCCGGGAGACGAGTGATCTATGACTAGGAGGTCGTCCAGGTATGCTAGGATCGTGACCCCTTGGATCCTTAGTTTGGCTAGGATTGGAGCTAGGACCTTCGTGAACACCCGGGGGGCCGTAGCCAACCCGAAGAGAAGCGCCACTAATTGGAAGTGACGCGAAGCCACCATGAAGCGTAGATATCTTTGATGTGGCTGATAAATTGGAACATGAAGGTAGGCATCCTTTATGTCTATGGACGCCATGAAGTCGTCCTTCTGGAGTGTGGCAGCTGCTGACCGCACGGATTCCATCCGAAATGAGCGGATCTTTAGATATGCATTTACCATCTTTAGGTCCAAAATTGGCCTGACATCTCCATTGGATTTTGGGATGATGAATAGGTTGGAGTAGAAACCCAGCCCCTGTTCCAGGACTGGTACCTCTACTATTACTTCCTGGGAAAGTAGATGATCTAATGCCGATCTTAATGCGGCTCCCTTTTCCGGATCGTTTGGAATCCTCGACTTCTGGAAATGAGGAGGAGGAAACCTTAGGAAATCTAATTTGTAGCCTCTGGCCACGGAAGACCGTACCCACTCGTCGGGAATGCTGGCTTCCCAAATCTCTGAAAAGAGTCGCAGCCTTCCCCCCACCTTCGTGGGTGGGGGCGCCCCTTCATAAGGTTGGCTTGGGGGCTGGTTTTGCTGGTTTGCGAAACCACTGCCTTTTGCCTCTAACAGCCTGTCCTTGTGATCTGCTGTTGAAGCCGTTTGCTTTTGCAGGAGGCCGTCGATACTGCTTGGCATTAGAGGGCCCCTGCCCAGGGGAATACTGTCGTTTAAACGCAGGTCCCTGAACCTTCTTCTTAGTTGGCAAGAGAGTACTCTTGCCGTTTGAAATGGTCTGAATGTATTTATCTAGGTCTTCTCCGAAGAGTCGTCCTCCATGGAAGGGGAACCCTACCAGGAGCTTCTTGCATGGGGGCTCAGCCTCCCAGCTTTTTAACCATAAGAGTCTTCTCATATGGATAAGGGATAACGATAAACGTGACGCTTGCTGGATAGAATCCTTGATTGCGTCTACCGTAAAACATATGGCCTTAGGGACATCCGAAAATTTTTCTGCCTGCTGGGCCGGAATAAGTTTAAGCATCTGCTTAAATTGATCCGATAATGCTTGAGCGACCCCAATCGCAGCCACAGCTGGCTGTACTACTGCCCCTGCAGTAGTGAAGGAGTTCTTAAGTAGTGCTTCCAAGCGCTTATCAACTGGATCCTTGAACACCTGTATGTTTTCTACAGGGCATGTTAACGATCTGTTAACACATGAGATGGCTGCGTCCACTGCAGGAGTAGCCCATCTTTTGGAAAAATTTTCTTCCATAGGATATAGGACAGAGAACCTTTTAGGTGGTAAGAAGATCTTATCTGGCTTGTTCCAATCTTGGAACAAAATTCCCTCTAATAGAGGATGGATCGGAAACACAGCATTGCTTTGAGGCGCCCTCAGTGAGCCCAAAGCTGAAACCGTCGATACCTGGAGATCTGGTACTGGCAAGTTGAATGTCCTATGGACCAAGTCCGACAATCCTTGAATCCACCAGCTCTCCCTCAGGGAGACTGCCCCAGACTCCTCTGTATCCGGGTCTTCGATCCCTGAACCTACTTGGTCCGTGTCCAAGAGGTCGTCCAATTCCCCTGAGGAAAGGACCTCCTCTTCTGAGGGTCCGCGCTCGGGCGACGGAGATCTATTCCGCTTACTGCCCCGCATAGCTGCGGATATCATTTTTCCCATGCTTTTCTGCATCTCTTTTAAAGAGGTGAGTAATACCTCCTCCGTGACCATCTTAGGGTTGGACTGACCCGCGTCAGCTCCAGCCCCAGATCCCGATGGCCCCAAGGCTCCCTGTAGGGAAAACAGCGGCATACCATGGTACAATACCGAGGTACACCTGCTACCTATTGGTATTTGGAACTATAAAAGTTAATTGTCCAAACACCTGTTTGGGGGATAAAAAAATGCTTCCTCTCCCCTAGATGACTTTTTTTTTTTTTTTTTTTTTCGTTTTTGTTTCAAATCCAGGAAAGAAAAAACATTCTGTCCCCCTGAGTAGTATTGCAAAGAAAAACTATGAGATGGAAAAGAAACAGCCTATTTCTAGGCTTGACAAAACAGTCCTCTGAAGACTGCAATATCCTTTCTGGCCACTGTGTGTCCTCGGCGCCCCGTGCTGCCGCTCTGGTCTTTCTCCTCAGTTCCAAAGTATTGATGGAACAAACAAGGAAGGGCCGCCCCTTCCTTTAAGCCACTGACCCGCCCTTCCCCCCCAGCAACCTCAAACAGGAAATGCCCCTCCCGACAGGGGGAGGGGGGGGGGGAGGGGGGGGGGGGGGATTTTGGGAGGAAGGGACCTCTCTGTTCCAGCAAACTGCAGCCTGCAGCCTGGAACCATGAGGAGGTCAGCGTTTTGCCTGCTTGCAGGCTCTGAGGAGGAAGACTGAATGGAGCATCGCCTGGAGGCCTGCAGGTAAGCAAAGCTCTCTGACACACACATATATTTTTATATAACACAGGCCCCACTCAATGCTTTTCCAACACTACAAGGGAGGTCACATCTTATGGGGAATAATACATAGAGAGCCATCCTATCTTTATGATATGTGACTAGTTTGCCAGATGCAGTGCATAACTTTAGGCATGTCCCCTGTGACCCCCCAGAAAAAAACCTGCTAAGAACCAAGTTCCGCAAGTTTTCCCCTCACTTACCTGCTCCATGCCGCAGGACTTTGCCAAGCAAGAGGCCCAATCTTCCCCCATCTCCGTGGGGATGTCTAGACCTTCAGGCCCTGGGTTCCTATGAAGGATCCACTGTCCTGGGCCCATATAGCACCCTGGCAACAGAAAACTTTAGGTACCCAAAGGTTTCTAAGTTCTGGGCCCAGGGTCCAGCTCTCTAAAAAGAAAAGCATTATGGGCTATACCCCAAGGGTTTGGGGTCCGGTTACTGACCACTTTAGCGCTGAGGCTTTTTTGGACAGAACCGGTAGCTCACCTAATCCCAAGGATGCGGAGGCAAGCTAAACCATGACCAACACCTAAGACACTGGCGTAAAAACTGAGGTACTCCTCCTATGGGAGGGGGTTATATAGGGAGGGGCATTTCCTGTTTGAGATTGCCAGTGTCTACACCTGAAGGTACTCCATATAACCCATATAGTAATGAATGCCGCTCTGTGTCCCGTGATGTACGATAAAGAAATAAACATTTACTACTGTATTACAAAACCAATTGATGTCATTTTAGTTGCATATGGTTCTTTAAGAAGTCCTTTTAGGATTTCATTCTGAATACAATTACAAATGTACACTAAATTCACTTAAACACTCTACAGCATTGGGGGGTTGAATAATTTTGAACACAACTGTACATGAATAAAGTTGCTTTTACGCTGAGTAAAGTAGAGAGCTGCTTTCTATTTGTACACAGTAGAGTTCATTACTGTGCCACAACTCACCAGATTTTTCTAGCAGGTGATAAAGGGAATGAAATCTGTAACTGCAGAAAACTAGTGGGAATTGGTGTGACCCTACTCAGAATGGTTCCAAATAAACATGTTTTCTTGAACCTCGCTTTAGTTACTTACTAGACTGCATTCACTCTAGTCGATTAAAACGCAAATGCATTTCTACTGAAATCAAGAGAAAAGCATGTTGACGTATATTCTTGTATGCACCTTTACATGTTTGTATGCATACAATGCACTGCAATGCATGATTAAATGTACATGCCCAACAAGGACTAGTGATGTACTGGTACATCACTGGACTTTGATTGCTTATACCTGAAAGCGTGAATGCACTCTGCAAAATTTTCAAAATAAGAGGGGGAACCATTCCTGTATTGGAAGCCTCAAATTTATTTTTTAATCCATGCAACAAACAGACCAATCCATCTGAGGTACAAACATACTAACTTGTTTCACTCGGTAAAGAGCTTACTCACACAGTTTGCATATGAAATAATTTATGATCATATATGACAATATGGAATTATACTATTAAAAAAATAATGTATGATAAATTAACATCACTTTTTTGCTTTGAAGAAAGGACCCTGCAAAGTCCCAAAATGTTGACTTATTTGACTGATGTGACTTTGTACTAATAAATTAGTGCTTATGTTTACAATAGAGTGTTGGTGACGTCTTATTTTACTGTGATTTGTGCAGCGCTTCTGCATCTGCTACAGTCACTACAAGCACCCATCTACCTATTACCAAGGTTGAACACTGAAAAGAAGCCCATCCGTTGATCCGTTTGATTGTAGGTTATGCCAATTCAGGAATATAATCAAAATTAATAGAATACATACTATTCTATATTGTTCACTCATACTGATTAAAATATATTTGGCCATAAGGAGTAAATGGATATAATTAATGCTTTGGAACTTACCAGATCGAGACTTCAGCCCAAATGCCACAGAGTTGTGTACTGGAGACATGCTAGGAGTATTATTTTCATCCTGCAAAGGTAAAGAAATACACATTTTCAGTTAAATCTATATTTCTATTATTTGGAATGAAATAACCTTTAAAGACTTTTGAGATGTCAGTTCCACTAAATCAATATTAGAGCACAACTTCACCCTAAGGCTCCATTTCCACTTGTGTGACCTGTTATGCGACTTTGCACATTACAAGTCGCAATTCATTACAATAGCACCCGTTTAGATCAGTGGACTTTAAAGTTGCAGTGATTTTTAGGTTCAGAGAGTGTAAAGTCAGATCAAAGTCGCACTCAAAGGTCGCATCAATATCGCGCGCCAAAATTGCCAAAAAGTGCGACGTTGGTGTGAATGTAGCCTAAGCGTTTTGGCTTTTTTTTTTTACTATGAAGTAAGTTACGTTTTTATTCTGGCCTTTATCTAACCGTGGAAATTCCCCCTCAATTCCTGGCTAGGCTAACAAAAATGTTATAATAATGGTAAAAAAAGACAAAATAAAATAAACACACAGTATTCATTACATCTCTGCTATAAATGCACATTTCCCATGTTTTGTCTCTTTAAAAATTGTGTAAGAACAGAAAAATGCTTGCTGATCTGCCAAACATCCAGGGAGCCCCTAACTTCCTGTTTTGAGCTGACACGGCTGAATTTCTGCAATCAGCAGAGTTATCAGCCTGCCTGAGTTCTCCCCATGTGCAACACAACCAAACCCCTTTCTCCTCAGCTCAATGGGGAGGTGTTTTGTAGTTCAGAAGCAAAGAACTGACCAGGCTAATACCAGTACTTTGGGATTTTAGTGCAGCAGAGGCAGTATTATCAGCTCACTAAAGGAATTTCTTGAAGGGTTAACAGGTATTTTACTGTATACATATACAATGCATGCAAAATCATAAAATATAAAAAAAAAAAAATCTCTTGATGGGATTAATGAAACTATTTAAGTAAGAACAATCTAAAGGACTATATAATATAAATTAGACATATAAATCAATTACATATGTAAGCACATGTAAGCTTGCACATATAACCCACCTCTTCCTCGGAGTTATTGCATGCTTCATTCTCATTCAGAGTGTCATTCTATCATTGAAAGCAAATGTAAAGGATTAGTATGTTAAAGGTAATTATTTTGTAAAAAGCTCTAGCACTTGAAAACACAAGAATGCAATGCCTTCAGAGTCCTGCAATATGGGGGGTAATGACCCATTTTGTTTTATAACCTTATCCAGGACAATGTTACTAATGTAAAATCTTATAAACAAACTATGCAACATTTTATGGGACATGTAAATCAATACCTGCAATATTGGAGACATCTGTAACTCCACTTGGCCACTGTAGGAGACAGATAAAAAGTCCATTAGGTAATAAACTGTGAGATGTGCCTCAAGTGTGCATGTAATATATTTTACTATGGTAGATAAACACACTTTACTGTAGATCTGTTTGGATCAGATGGAGAGGTCTGTGTATTAAACAATTCAGTGCTGTCTTCAATTTCCATTCTTAATCTGGAAAATAAAAACACAATCAAGTCTAAGTGTTGTACAAATTCAAATGTGATAATATTGTCAATATCAACCAGTTGTCACATAAACACATGATGGCACGAGTGATGGAATTGTTACCCCCCCATAAAAAAACAGGTCAGTGTGCGACCAAATGTGAATAGTTTAATGTTGAGGTCTATATCCTACAGTAGTTGTTATAAAGTGGAAAGTTAAGCCCTGCTAGATCACTTCAGGCTGACCCCTTTTTCAGGTATAGCTATTCAAAACCTTAAAAAACAGCCCTGCTCTGCACATGCTCAGTTGCGCTCTATTTTTAGCACTGTGCTTAAAAACAGAGCTACTGGGGGCCGATCTGCTGACAGCTTAAGGATTTACTATTGCTTAATGGGGAAGAAAGAAACTGGAATTACACAGACTATGCTAAGGGAACATGGATTAGGGAGGGAAGAAAGGGAAGCAGGAGAGATGCAAGGACAAATTCTGCTGCCAGGAAGACACAAACTAGTAAAGTTTACAAGCATAGTGTCTTATATTATCGCCCTGATTCTCCCTCCTGTATCCCTCATGCTTGGGGGGGGGGGGGTGATGTCCCCCTGTCAGAACACAACAGTAGGGGAGTTCACTGTACTAACGTTGGAAAGTTAGTAGAGCAGCTCCTCCTTAACTGTCAGCCATGCTGGGTTGAACAAAAATAACTACTTGTGTGTAGCACTACCCCCAAAGGAGCTGGTGGTTTAGATTGGGTTTTGCACATTACCTCTAAGTTCAGGGGAAGGAAGTCTGTAGAAATTGCAATGCCCACACAAGATGTAAAACCTTCAACTGTTAGGTTTTATTTTTGCTGCATAAAACTTGTGAAGAAAGTGGAGAATATAGAGAGAAGGGGAAAGTTCAGGTACGCAGTACAGAATGCACAAAAATATCTAAAGTTCCAGTATTCACCACTCTCTCTTGAGTGGGTATTGCTCACCCAGATAGGCCCCTCTCTACATAAAGATGGCCTAGGATATAAGAAAATTGCCAAGACCCTGAAACTGAGCTGCAGCACGGTAGCTAAGACCATACAGCGGTTTAACAGCACAGGTTCCACTCAGAACAGGCCTCGCCATGGTCGACCAAAGAAGTTGAGTGCACATGCTCAGCGCCATATCCAGAGGTTGTCTTTGGGAAATAGACATACGAGTGCTGCTAGCATTTCTGCAGAGGTTGAAGGGGTGGGGGGTCAGCCTGTTAGTGCTCAGACCATACACCGCACACTGTATCAAATAGTTCTTCATGGCTGTCATCCCATAAGGAAGCCTTTTCTAAAGATGATGCACAAGTATGTCTGTCCACAAACAGTTTGCTGAAGACAAGCAGACAAAGGACATGGATTACTGGAACCATGTCCTGCAGTCTGATGAGACCAAGATAAACTTGAATTGGTTCAGATGGTGTCAGGCGTGAGTGGGAGCAACTAGGTGAGGAGTGCAAAGACAAATGTGTATTGCCTACAGTCAAGCATGGTGGTGGGAGTGTCAGGGGTCTGGGGCTGCATGAGTGCTGCCAGCACTGGGGAGCTACAGTTCATTGAGGGAACCATGAATGCCAATGTACTGTGACATACTGAAGCAGAGCATAGTCCCCTCCCTATGGAGACTGGGCCGCAGGGCAGTATTCCAACATGATAATGACCCCAAACACATGACGACCACTGCCTTGCTAAAAAGCTGATGGACTGACCAAGCATGTTTTCATACCTAAACCCTATTGAGCACCTGTGGGGCATCCTCAAAAGAAAGGTGGAGTAGCGCAAGGTCTCTAACATCCACCGTGATGCAGGGCTGGACTGGGACAAAAATTTGGCCCTGGACTTCATCCAGACTGGCCCACTTTGACAGGTCTCTCCCATGGCGGACGGACAAATCCCGCACCCCTCCCCCCCCGGCCACCCAAGCCCCCTCTCCCCTTTCACTAGCCGTTCTACTTAATTAGAGTAGAACGGCTGGTACTTATAGGCAGTACCAGTGGGGAAGCTAGACATTACTTCACCCAGGGAAAATAATCAGTTTGGTGCCCCCCCCCCTTATGGGACAAGTTTAGGCAGAAGTGAGAAACTCCCAGGCCATAGCTGTTGAGTCAGCTGTCTGTCCCCTCCCCCATGCTCCTCTGTCGTCGTCCCTACTCCTCTGGTCCTTCCCCTGCTTCTCTGTTCCCCCCAGGTGAGCGCTGCGGGGAGGGAGAGACAGAGGAGCGGAGGGGGGGCGGCGGTCTGCTGTCACTGAAGCCGGCCCACTGAGCCATCGGCCCACCGGGAAACTCCCTGTAGTCCCAATGGCCAGTCCATCCCTGCCGTGATGTCATCATGGAGGAGTGAAAAAGGACTCCAGTGGCAACCTGTGAGGCTCTGGTGAACTCCATGCCCAATAGAGTTAAGGCAGTGCTGGAAAATAATGGTGGCCACACAAAATATTGACACTTTGGGCCCAATCTGGACATTTTCACTTAGGGGTGTACATACTTTTGTTGCCAGCGGTTTAGACAGTAATGCCTGTGTGTTGAGTTATTTTAAGGGGACAGCAAATGTACACTGTTATACAAGCTGTACACTCACTACTTTACATTGTAGCAAAGTGTAATTTTTTCAGTGTTGTCACATGAAAAGATATAATAATATATTTCCAGAAATGTGAGAGTATACTCACTTTTGTGAGATACTGTATACATACATACATACATACATACATAGTATATCTATATATATATAAAACTCAACGTCTGTATGCATGTTCCAGCATCACGTCCAAACGGCTAAAGATATTAACATGAAACTTGACACACATGTTACTTATATGTCAGCAACAAACATAGGATAGGTGGTTTAACCCTTACCCACCCCTATTTGCCATGGTCGGGGTTTTCCTTTAAAGTCCCATTCAACTCTATGGGAAATACATGTTACTTCATAACTTCCAAACGGCTGTAGATATTTCGATAACACTTGGTCACATGTTACTTATATGTCCACTTAAACTATAGGATAGTTAATTTATCCCTTAACTACCCCCATTTGTGAGGGTCGGGGTTTTTGTTTAAAGTCCCATACAAATCAATGGGAAATGTATGTTCCCACATAACTTCTGTACGCCTGGAGATATTTCAATAATACCTGGTACACATATTACTTATATGCCAAATAAAAATATATGACAGTTAAATTAACCCTTACCTACACCCTTATATAAAAGATGGGTATATTTATGTTACTATGATTTTCCTCCCCAAAAGGTTAAGATAGGAAGACCGGGCAAAGCCGGGTATTCAGCTAGTTATAAAAAAAAAAGAACTGCGTTAGTAGAATCTTGTAATGGCTCAGGAATACCTTATAGGATCTTGTAACATATCAACTGCTTCTCTTAACTGTTCTATCATTCCTGCATGAATTTCTTCTTGTTCCAAACTATGTTTCCTGCAAAGGAAAAAAAAATATTTTTTAAAGATCTTATAATTCTGATGAACCTAACACTGAAGTGAAAGCAGAATGTGTGGTCTCATTATATATGGCTACAGCACCATGTTTTGATCCTCTGAATGATCTTTCAGGGAAAGCAGGAAATGAGAGGGACAGTTGTCACTAGTACAAATGTCTACATAGGAAATTTTCCTCTCTCCTCTTGTGCTGTGGTATCCAGAAAATTTTGAGATGTAACAATGGCGACTTGGACAAATAGAGAGGGTGGAAACTGCTGTGTATTGTAGCTTACTTAGGCCCCTTTCACGCGGCTGTCCGTTTGGTGGACTCCGCTTGCTCGGCGGGGGATCGATCCGTTGATTTCTCTGAGCAGGCGGATGACAGGACCATCTCCGCTCACCGTGTAGAGACAGGCCTGGCAGAGCCCTGCTCTCCTCTATGGGAGAACAGATGAAAGCGGATCCGCCTCTCCGTTTTCATCTGCTACGATCTGCCAGACGGATGGAAAAAATATATTTTTTCTACATTCCTTAAAACATAAATAAATGGTATAAAAAAGCTATAGACCATGTAATGTCCAAGTCCTATACCAAAACAGCGCTGGTGTTGGTAAATAAATGTGGCAAAAATTGTAAGACCAACTCCACAGTAATGGTTAAGATGGCTGATAGAGTGCAAAACAATAAAGAAAAGTGTCCGTGGGTGATCCTATTGGAGAGGACAGTGTGCACCTTCCACCGTGAAATCCAAATCCACCTCGTGGGACAAACACTCCCCCTCCGGGGTTCGCACTCACCAGAAAGAAATCGAAACCGGGCGATGTATAAACTCCAAAGGTCACGCCCTACACGACGCAAGGAAGTGACGTCTGCATTCCACCGCAGCCCGACCCGGAACCAGGAAGTGATAGCGTCCGTCTATTCACGTGAGGTCCAAACGGCTTTTCTCCCCTTTGTGGAGACGTTGTGCATTGATGCTCACTCCTTCTTTTTTACAAGTACGTGCAATATATGAGGGGATCACTTATGTGGGGGGCTCTTTATGTTTACAATAAACGGAATTACGCTATGTTGGCATATCTCTGTCCTTGTTTGAATTGGAGTCTCTAGCAGTTAGTGTATCCCTGGGTTGTGACAAGTGCAACATCTTTTGGAGTTTATACATCGCCCGGTTTCAATTTCTTTCTGGTGAGTGTGAACCCCGGAGGGGGAGTGTTTGTCCCACGAGGTGGATTTGGATTTCACGGTGGAAGGTGCACGCTGTCCTCTCCAATAGGATCACCCACGGACACTTTTCTTTATTGTTTTGCACTCTATCAGCCATCTTAACCATTACTGTGGAGTTGGTCTTACAATTTTTGCCACATTAATTTACCAACACCAGCGCTGTTTTGGTATAGGACTTGGACATTACATGGTCTATAGCTTTTTTATATCATTTATTTTCGATTTTCTATGTATTTTAAACAGCAGCTTAGCTTTTTACCTTCTTTTGATGGTTTATCTCTCTAAAAGGAGCTCTCCATTTATTGGTTCTTTCAATCCATTGCACTTCAGTGTGCAGTCTGATTTTCAAATTGCAATTTCTGTTCCATGTAGGCGCTGAGAGGTGTATAGTAGGCCCATTTTTGTACACCTTTGTTGCATTCCTTAAAACATGGTCTCCCTGGCTGGACATCTGCCACACGAACCTTGACCTCTCTCTGCTTTACCTCTGAAGAAATGGCACCATCTAATTATATGACTGAGTGCCCTTGCCAGGCCCCATGCAGATCGCAGGGGCAGTGTGATTAACCTCCCTGGAGGTATGATTATGTCAGATTTTTTATGCTGAAAGCGGTACAATTGTTTTGCATGGAAATTTGGCGTTTTATATTATAGGCCTGTAATTCTTAGAAATAACTCACTTAAATCTTTCCAAACAAGAGTCTAGTAGACATCCCGGGTATGATAAAGTTTGAAACACAAAATCATAAATTATAATATAATAAATAACTATAAATAATTATACCAAATAATAATAAAAATTATAATAAAAATTATTCAATAATGTAATCAAATCAAGAAGACTGAAATTTGCACAAGAGTCTAGTAGACATCCCGGGTATGATAAAGTTTGAAACACAAAATCATTAATTATAATAATATAATATAATAAATAACTATAAATAATTATAACAAATAATAATAGAAAATATTCAATAATGTAATCAAATTAAAAACACAGAAATTTGCTCAGTTGCAGAATTGTCGCTGTCATTACTTTCAGTGTTTGAATTGAATTTCCACACAAATCACTATCGCTCAATTCTGCAAGTGATTCTAATTTATTATCACTGTTTTCTAGCTGGTCTAAAACCACTTTTGATGTAAAGGGACACTTTTTGGTTGCTATGAACAATCTCCAGTTTTCAGGCAGAAAGAACAGTTTTTATAATATAAAACTGCATGCAGGACACTATGGACAAAGGGGATGTGCAATTATTTGATACAGTACTATAATCTGTAAGATTACAGTATACTGTATCTATACTATGTTTTTTACTTTTTAAATTTGGCGCTGAACTCGCAGGGAACGGAGCTTGGCACTGTGAATCAAGCAAGACACAGTGGCTCGCAGATCACAGCGGGGAGACATCGCAGGATCCAGGGGACAAGGTAAGTAACCTCTAAATGGATCCTGCGATGCAATCCCGAGTGTGGCTTGGGGTTACCGCATTTGGTACTGAAAATTCACCCCGAGCCACACTCGGGAATACAGCCAGGGAGGTTAAAATGCAGTGCAGGAAACATGCACAGATTGTGGTGTTTCCTGCATCGCATTAGTGTGAACCTAGGCTTGGGTTCATACTGCTGCAACCCTCAAAGTCATGCAACTTTGTATTGAGACTTGCTTGTGACATGATACGACTTTCATGCCACGTTGATGTTTCGCGACTTGGCAAATCATAACAAAACATATGGCACATAACGAACCTACAAAACCCTCTGAAGTCGCAGCCATAATAGCAAAGATAAGACAAAAACTACTTCCTTGGGACTTTTGTGATTTTAACATTGCAGTCTCTTGGGACACTCATGTCCCAAGAGAGATGCAGAAAAGTAGTGCAAAAACTATTTTTTGGATGAAGCGACTGTAACAATAACCTGATATTGTAGGCTTTAACTACTAATTATATCCTAGAGTTTTCATACAACAACCAAATTGTGTTATTTAAGCATAACTGATTTTAAATTACAAGGGGTGAAGTGAGGATGAAGGATGTTGTTTGACTTTGGGTAAATCCCATGATTTTTAATTACCTGTTTTGTATACACCATGGTGTTTCTTCCTGTATTTGTAGAGGTTCATCAAATTCAGCTGCTTTTGACTGAAGGTAGAAAATATGCATTAGTCACTATGGTATAAGAAAGTTTGATCAATATATATTGTATGTGCTAACCTTTCCCAAAATCTCAGCCAAGAGTACACGCAGCAAAGAAAGTAAAGCCTAGTACACACAATGAAATGATCGTCCATTTTTTATTTGTTTTTTTGCTTTGTAGTCTCCTGATGGAAAATGAAGAGGTTACTAAAGTATGAAAATTCTCGTGCTACAAAATAAAAATTCAGAAGTGCGAAGTGAGGTCATGTGTTGTATTATATTTGTATTGTATTTTCTGAAAAATAACTGTACTGATTAAACATAAATCATCCGATCTGGTATCGTACAATTTTTTTTTTTCGTGTTTGTCCCTTGACTTTCAGACCAAAGCTGTGTACTAACAATCAGATTATCGGACGATTGCTTTAGAAGCGGTATTTTTTGTAGGATTTTCTGATCTTGTTATAGGGCCTTTAGAATTCAATGATATCAACTGTGAACAGAATGTTTGTGGACTCAACCCACACCTCAACTCCTGAGCAATTAAGCTCAGTCACCCCATGTTTCCAAAATCTGCAGCTCTTGTGGGATGTTCCCTGTCTGCAGTGGTCAAAACCTACTAAAAGTGGTCCAAAGAAGGAAAACCTGTGAACAGGGTCAAGGGCAGCCAAGGGTTATCGCTGAACACAGGGAGAAAAAGTTTGTCTGTGTGGTCTGATCCAATAGAAGAGCTACTGTAGCTCAAATTACCGTATTTATCGGCGTATAACGCTCACTTTTTTCCCCTTAAAAACAGGGGGAAATCGTGGGTGCACATTATACGCCGATCCCCTGTCTCTGAGCGCTGCCGCCGACATATACCGAGCGCAGTACACTAGGGGTACACTCGGCTAGGCTCCGCTCGTGGTCACGCCCTACGAGAGGAGCCGAGCGTGGCCGAGCATAGACGAGTGTACTGCGCTCGGTATATGTCGGCAGCGGCGCTCCGAGACAGCGCGGGAGAAGCGGAAAGGACACCACGAAGGCCGAAGATGGACGCCGGACCGGACAAGGCCACCGATGGACACCGGGCAAGACACCGAAGAGGGACATTTAAACTGTAAGTAATTTTTTTTTCCAGGAAATTTACCTCCTAGAACTGGGTGCGTGCTATACGCCGTTGCGCGCTATACCCAGATAAATACGGTACTAAAAAGTTAATGCCAGTTCCATTAGCAAGGTGTCAGAACACACATTGCATTGCAGTTTGTTGCGTATGGGGCTGTGTAGCTGCAAACTGATCAGGGTGCCCATGCTGACCCATGTTCACAGCCAAAAGCACCTACATCGGATACATGAGCACCAGAACTAGACCACAGAGCACTGGAAGAAGGTGGCATGGTTTAATGCATTAAAATTTTTTTAAGGAACACAACAAATTAAATGCGTTTCTCTTGGCCTTCAAATTCTCCCGACCTCAGTCCAATCAAGCATCTGTGGGATGTGCTGGAAAAGCAAGTCTGATCCATGCAGGCTACTTACAGGGCTTAAAGGATCTGCTACCGGTTTCTTGGTGGCAGATACCACAGCATACCCAGGGCCGCCATCAGGAATTATGGGGCCCCTTACAGAGCTTCAGGCATGGGAACCCCTGGAGCAGAGAACTTGGGGGGGGGGGGGGGATGCTGCCGCCTGAAATTGAGAAGCGGGGGGGGGCTGCCGCAAATTTTGAGAAGCGGGGGGGGGGCCCTTTACAAAAAAAAGAAGAAATAAAGAAAAATATATATAAAAAAAGGGGGTAGCCATCCGGGGCCTTGGGGACCTCTGGGCCCTTTGATAAAAAGAGAAAGAAGAAATAAAAAAAAAATATATATTTTTTTTTTTTAAAAGGGGGGTTGCCATCTGGGGCCCTGGGGACCTCTGGGCCCTATATATATATATATATATATATATATATATATTTTTTTTTTTAAAAGGGGGGTTGCCATCTGGGGCCCTGGGGACCTCTGGGCCCTATATATATATATATATATATATATATATATATATATATATATATATATATATATGTATATATATATACACATATACATACACACACACACACAAATTATTATTATTTTTTATAAAAAGAAATTACAAAAAAAGGGTGGTTGCCATCCGAGATCTCTGGGCCCTTTAATAATAATAAAAAATAAATAAAAACAAATATATATATATATATATATATAAAAATAAAAGGGGGGTTTGCCACATATATATGAAAAAAAGAACTGAAAAGAAAAAAAAAGAAATAAAATAATAAAAAAAAAATGTTTTTATTAAAAAAAAGGAGGGTTGTCATCCGGGGCACTGGGGATCTTCGGGCCCCTGGGGACCTCTGGACCCCTAAAAAAAAATTGGTCCTAAAATATATTTTTTTTTATAAAAAATAAATAAAAAAAAGGGGTTGCCATCTGGGGCCCTGTGGGCCTCCGGGCCCCTGGGGACCTCCGGACTCCTAAAAAAGGGGGTTGCCATCCGGGCCCCTGGGGACCTCCGGGCCCCTTACAGGTGTACTGCCTGTACCCCCCTGATGGCGGCCCTGAGCATACCTTCAGAGGTCTAATGGAGTCCATGCCCTGATGGGTGGTCATAATGTTATGGTTAATCAGGGTAAGTATAAGCATGCAATTTTTTTTTGTTTCACAGATACTTGTTCCTTTAAACAGTAAAATAATCCAGTGTATAGTCCTCTAAATCACCATACCAGCAGAGCTACCATAGTGTGACATCACCTAATACAGGGATATCATGTGAAATTTCATATAAGTCCATTGTTTTCTACAATTTGAGTTCATGTGTAATTTTCCGATACTGATGAGTTATATTTTTATGTCATGGCCAGAATCGCTTTTTATGACTCCTATGTATCCATACCCACATATGTTTTTTGCTATTGTGATACATTAAATAAACACTACATTTTAACAGAAATGAATTGTTACCTGTTTCTAATACAATCTCGCTGCTAAAAAAAAACCTTGAGGGATCTTCTATTTAAAAATCACATAATACAGTAGACAGCTGCTAAAAACTGACTTTAGTTATATTCACAATGTTTTGAGTCCCATATAAGGTTTGCCAGACCATCTATAGTGTTCATAAAGTGGCTGCCAAAACATTGCCTGTAAGTGCAGAGGAGGTCAACACTACCACTTTTTAAGTGAACATATAGATTATCTGGTAATATCAAAAATAACGCATCTGTCCACAGGGTGGTACTGTGTACACACAGAATCAGTAATCAACATACCGGCCCAGATTCACGTAGGAGATACGACAGCGTATCTCCAGATACGCCGTCGTATCTCTGAGTCTGAGGCGTCGTATCTTGGCGCCTGATTCAAAGAATCAGATACACCAGAATTTGTATAAGATACGACCAGCGTAAGTCTCCTACACCGTCGTATCTTAACTGCATATTTACGCTGGCCGCTAGGGGCGTGTACGCTGATTTACGCCTAGAAATATGTAAATCAGCTTGATACGCCAATTCACGAACGTACGCCTGGCCGACGCAGTACAGATACGCCTTTTACGTTAGGCTTTTTCCGGCGTAAAGTTACCCCTGCTATATGAGGCGTAGATGAGGCGTACCAATGTTAAGTATGGACGTCGGGCCAGCGTCAAATTTTCCGTCGATTACGTCGTTTGCGTAAGTCGTTTGCGAATAGGGCTGTGCGTAATTTACGTTCACGTCGGAAGCATTGGCTTTTTGCGGGTTAATTTGGAGCATGCGCACTGGGATACTTTCACGGACGGCGCATTCGCCGTTCGGAGAAAGCGTAATTTACATGGGGTCACAATACATTTACATAATACACGCCCACATCTTCCACATTTGAATTAGGCGGGCTTATGCCGGACTTTTTACGCTAGGCCGCCGCAACTTTGCTTAGAGAATACTGCACTTGCCTGTCAAAGTTGCGGAGGCGTAACGTAAATAGGATACGTTACTCCCGCACAAAGATGCGCTCTCCTACGTGAATCTGGGCCACCATGTACTAATTATTGTCGAACCCCCACTTATCACATATGTATGGTTGTAGCGTAAACCACTTTTTTTGGGGGAGGGGGGGGGGGGGTATCACTATCCTAACCTATAGGGTGCTGTATTCTATGACTGTGTACTCTATTATGATCTTTATATGGAAAATATTTTTAATAGATACCAAATAAAATTGTAATCGTTTTATATATGTTTATGTGTCTAAGTGCCTGAAAAGTCCAAGTGTTCCATTACCAACATTTTTGGATCTAACAATTAGTAGTCTTTGAATAGAATCCACAATCCCCTCCATCTTGATGTCAGGGATATTAATTCTTATCGGTAATTGTAGCTCAAGAGGTAACCACAATGCTCTAGCTGGATTGAACAAGTTTATATGGCGCTCACACCATAAGGCCTTACTAAGGCCTTAAAGTGAATGTAAACCCACTTCATGAAATTTGAGCTGGGCACATATAGCTGCAGTATTTTGTTATCTCTCTTCAAAGAGCTAAGTTTTGTAGCTCTCTCCTGACCCGTTCCTCTGTTATCAACCTGATAACTCCTGACAAATTCTCGGACACATCAGATACAAGTAGCCTGACATTTCTGTCAGGGGAGGTTGCTATAAATAGATTAGCAGGGAGCTAGCCCTGTTACAAAACACCTCTGAGAGTCTTTGCCTATGATGAGAGGGGATGTGTGCCTTTCCTCCAATCAGCAATTTTAGCTACCTTGGCTGTATGCCCAAACATCACACTCTGTGTTAAACAGGAAGAGAAGATTTTCTAACACGATCTGAACTTTCTAAACAGTATATAAATGTGAAGACAGCAGATATAGATGTAAACCCTATGTAGGGAGATTTGGTTCATCCCTGTGTATCATCTGAGGCTGTTCACTTTACTGGGTATATGGAGGGTTTACATCCACTTTAATGTTGCTTTAAAAAAACACATTCATCATGCACAGTGTTGTGCTTTGCAAACATGCGTATTGCTTCAAATAAATGAATGGGAGAAAAAACACACAGGGTGGAATAGAAGAACCTGGTTACATGACCTCTCAAAGTCACCCCTGCACCAACCACAGAATGTTCTTTGTAGCATTATGCAGAGAAAGCTTTGTGGGAACCTGCAGGTTGGCCTGCATTTTAGGATTAGCATCTAAAATGAGGGCACAGCATAAGGTAAACACTGCAGCATCCAGCAAAGAGCACTACAAATTATAAACGGAAGCCTTAGATGCCGCTTGGACACCTTTAAGCCTCGTACACACGACTGAGAAACTCGACGGGCGAAACACATAGTTTTCCTCATCGAGTTCCTTGTTAGGCTGTCGAGGAACTCGACAAGCCAATTTTCTCCATACCCGTCAAGGAAATAGAGAACATGCTCTCTTTTTGGCTCGTCGAGTTTCTCGACAGTTTCCTCAACGAAAATGTACACACGACCGGTTTCCTTGGCTAAAAAGTATCTCCCAGCAAGTTTCTTACTGGTTTTTGCCGAGAAACTCGGTCGTGTGTATGAGGCCTAAGCCTGTAATACGTTTTGCCAGGACAGTATGGCTACAGAGGGTTTTGTCATGTATACTGAGTGCTTCTTAGTTTAGTCACTGCTGAAAAAGTTCAAGAGATCTGTATACTGAACCCACAGTTGATTTTGGGTTCCAAATTCAACATCTTAAGCTACCAAATTGATAACTCTCTTTGCCCAGAAGAGGTAATATCATGGCTTCTGTCAGCCAAGAAGGGGAGGAGGCAGTGCAGAGCACTGTAGGAGGACATATTGGTATATTTTCTGAAGTTGTAGATACAAAGCTTTGATACTAAAGGAAAGGAGCTCCATGGTTGGGACTAAAGTCAGAGCAAAGTCAGAAATCCCGATTGGTATACTTGTTTCATGTCAAAGATACAAAATGTTTTGAAGCTACTGGACCAGCTTGGAAACCAGACAATTTAGAAGGAGAAGTCAGCAAAAACAAGAAAACGTAATCGCTCAGTACAAATGACATTAAAGATGGCAGTAGTGGTGGTCAGGAGGCATTATGGTCCCGAATAAGTTGCATGAAGCAACAGGGTCATCATTAGATTTAAATTAAGGTCATGACTCCCATTTGGATTCATAATTAAACAATCTATATCTCAAATGAATCATGAAACTAAAGTTGATCAAACATTTGAATATGTTAGCAGTATATCCAGCAGTGAATTATATGTCTTTCTCTCTCATATATATGTACTGCATAACCTGATATTTCAAGGTTTCAACAGTATACTATCTTTCTATAGCCCTCTAAATACTCTTCCCAGTTAAAATTTTCTATGGCTGACCACAGATAATATTAACACGTCATTGATTCAAAAGAATAATTGACAGCACATGGACCCTGTGAAACACTAATTTATCTCTTAAGTGATTTGTACCAGGCAATTTCCTGCTACACAAGTGCAATATACAATACCTGGCTGTAACTCAAAAACTTTGTGCAGCTGGCATCTGCATCCGCTTTATATTGGCACATTGATTTTTCTGACTCGTCTGCAGAATTTAGGATATAATCCTGATGACATTCAACTAAGCAGAAAAGAAGGACAAGAAATGTATTAAAAAAGGAGTGAAAAAACATTAAGGCCCAGATTCTTAAAGACTTACGACGGCGTATCTCCAGATACGCCATCGTAAGTCCGAATGGCCGCCGTCGTATCTATGCGCCTGATTCATAGAATCAGTTACGCATAGATTTGGCCAAGATACGCCGTTGTATCTTGGGGTGCATATTTACGCTGGCCGGTAGGTGGCGCTTCCATTGATTTCCGCGTTGAATATGCAAATGAGCTAGATACGCCGATTCACAAACGTACGTGCGCCCATCGCATTTAGTTACGCCGTTTACGTAAGACATACGCTGGCGTAAAGATAATGCAGGTCTCTAGGTGGCGCAGCCCATGCAAAGTATGGACGTCGGAACAAGCGTATCTTTTTACGTTGTTTGCGCAAGTCGTATGCGAATAGGCCTGTGCGTAAGTTACATTCACGTCGTAGGCAGTGTTTGAGGTATCTTAGGCATTCTATCCGACGCATGCGCACTGGGATACGTCCACGGTCATGCTTTATTTACATAAAACACGCCCACCTCTTCACAATTTGAATTAGGCGCGTTTACGCCGGCACATTTACGTTACGCCGCCGTAACTTAGGACGCAAGTGCTTTGTGAATACAGCATTGCCTCTCTAAGTTGCGGCGGCGTAGCGTAAATACGATACGCTACGCCCGCTCAATGTAACGCCGCCCTACGCGAATCTGGGCCTAAGAGGTTTCCCTCATAATATGCTATGTGGTATTTAAAATAATGATATAGTATGAAAAACAATAAAATCACATAGCTAATCAATTTTTTTGTAACCAGTACGAGGAGCCCAACAACATTAACTAATAATAATTACTATTGTCATTGAGATGATTAGTTTCAGCTCTGTGTACCTCCAAAAATTGAAGTGCCAATAGTGTTTTCAAACTCTTTCCTTGACTATGTATGTACTAAAATGGTCCAGAATGGTAATGGCTGCTCTGAGCTCATAGGTTAGAGCTCTGCCTCGCTGTATCCTTCACCGCAATGTTCTGAGCCTTCATATCAACCTTCACTGCAAAGTTTTAAGCCTTCATATCTGTTAGATCAGCCCTTCGTTGTTACTTCAGAGAGGCGGCAGTCTACTTTCGGAGCTAAAGTTAACATATTAAGCATCCCGCATTTTGGATCTTCCAGGGAGCTCAGATGAATAAATGAAAACAAGAACAAGCAACTTGTGGTAGTTACTTTCACTTCCTGCATTACATTTTTTCCTTTGATCTCATTAAGACCCCTTTCACACTGGGGTAGTTTGCAGGCGCTATTGCGCTGAAAATAGCGCCTGCAAACCGTTCTGAAACAGCGGCTGCTGTTTCTCCAGCAAGAGGGCTTTCACACTGGAGCGGTGTGCTGGCAGGATGGAAAAAAAAGTCCTGCTAGCCGCATCTTTAGAGCGGTGTGTATACCTCTCCTCCACCACTCCCGCCCATTGAAAGCAATGGGACACCGCGGCTATACTGCTGGCAAAGCACATTGTGGTGGTTTTTAACCCTTTTTCGGCCGCGGGGGATAAAAACGCTCCGCTAGTGGCCGAATAGCGCCGCAAAATTAGCACCTCCCGCCCCAGTGTGAAAGGGTCCTAAAGGTATACTTTTGATAGTTTTAGGTAGATTTAATTTCCAAGGACTTATAGCCAGACAAAAAATGGCTGTTTTACATTTGGCACTGGGGCCTTGTTGTTTTGTTAGCTAAAAATCTGAGTTGGTGTGATAGACCTTAAAAAGTGATTGGATTTTTAAGATTGTAGAAGTACTGCATACATACATCTTTGTCCAAAACACAGTGGCTTCCTCTATTGATGTTGATTTGTCAAGGTGGTTTTCATTTATAAGATGAGCCATGTTTCTTGGCTCAAGAAATTGAAGTCTCAGTAGGAAAAAAAAAGTTCAGGTACCTAAAAGTGAGCGAGAGATTCCAAATTATTATACATTTCCCACCTTTCATTAAATTATGAAATTGCTGATCTAACTCTTCTTTGACAAGATTTTCTTCTTCCAATATATCTGACATTGGCACACTGGGGCTGGCTGAATCTTCATCACAAGGCTAAAAAACAAATGGTAAATGGATATAAAAATTTGAACCTTGCTTAACACAACTGTATATCACTTTATTATTAAAATTAATGTAAAGTAAAGTGACAATATAGGCAAAGGGGAGAATGTCCAAGTTATTACACTCTTTCAAAATTGCTGAAATTATACCATTAAGTGCAAAGGCCTCTAACTACATGGTATAGTAGATGCAGTATGCAACCCTGTTCAGACTTTCTGCTCCATTTTTCCAAAATGTTATTATTTAAAAAATATATAGCTTCAATTTTTAATGAGCTGCATTTTGGTTTACACTACAGAATTAGAAAGTAGAACTTACGGATAGGCCTGATAACTCTGTAGATTGTTTTTACTTAAGTAATTAAAATAATCACATTTAACTGCCCTTGCAGTAGCATAAGAGCAGTGGACTTTATTTCTAAGCCTGTGGCTTGGCAATGTGCTCTTTTATCCAGATGTTTCCTTGTAGAGTGTTAAAATTGCTTTCTTGTTTTAGCTTAGCCAACAAGCTTATTCCACAGGTGAAATATGTTTAGTGGTTTCCTGCAGCTGCTTTTCCAGTTTTACCCAACTAGGATGGGGAAGTGTGAGTTCATCAAGAATTGACAAAGTGTAAAATGTGTAAAAAAAATGTTCTCAATGAAGAGACTGAAGGGTCGGGGAAACATTTAATACAATGGTCCAAATAGTGATTGAGAACTGCAGCTGACCATCTGAACATTTTCTACAATAGACTGAAAACAGCCTACATCAGTTCAAGGCCCGGTTCATACTAGTGCTATGCCAGATATTGCATGTGATTCGCACTGCAAAACTGTATGGCTGAAATCGCATTGCATTTGCACCAAAAGGGTGCAGGACCCTTTTTTTGGTCTGCACTGGAATCGGATCGCATGGGTGTTCACACCTATGCAATCCGATTCCTGCACCATTTCACAGTTCACACTGCAATCTGCGAACCGATCTGGGGGTGTTGTTAACAAAAATTCCTCTGGTCTCAGCCAAAAGGCCCGGCCCTAGAGGCAGGTGTAAAAAAAGTGTGATATGGTGAAGTGACCGCGGTGCCATAAAGCAAAAGTGCTGAGAGTACACTAGTGCAAATAAGGCACCCCTGAACTGCCACTCCAGGGGCACATTCACCATAGGCTTTTCTCACAACCCTGAGCAACAGCCCGGACAGTCACAGCCCCCTTCCCTACCAGGAAGGAACGAGAGCTCCGGAAGCTCAGGGAGAGAGAGAGACTATAAGCTCCCCCTGTCGCCTCTTTCGCTCCCTACTATATTTTCGGAAGGCGATGACACGCACGTCAATCACTATGAGTCGTCTTAGGAACGCCTACTCCCCGGGGGAGCGAGAACCCGGAAGCTGGGTGAAAACGACGGAAAAACTTAAGTGCAGACCAAAAAAAAAAAAAATCCAGCATACTGTTGATGTCAGCAGTATGCTGGATATAACACTCTATAGATATTTTAGGGTGAACCCCCGCTTTAAGTTGACCACCACTGCTCTAGTTTGCATGTTTCTATCCCCCTGCCATATTTTCCAAATCTCTTTTTGCCTATGTTGGAGTCAAGCACAGAAGTAATTTGGTACTGTGAATTACACCACCTCACCGCTGTATCCAAAATTACATTTTTATCATTTTGTTCACACAAATCGAGCTTTCTTTTGGTGGTATTTATTCACGACTTTAAGCCAAAATGTATTCTGCTACCTGCTACATGTTTTTGGTAAAAAAAAAAATCCTGTTAAGTGGTTTGTGTGGGCAGCCACTCACTGACACAGGGGAGCCGCTGCTTCTGAATCACCTGACTGGACCCATAAAAAAATAATAAGCAGAATGCAACATAAGTATGAGGAGAGGGGAGGCAGCATATTTAAGCAGGCTTATATTAGCCTACACTTCCACTTTAACTGTCCTTGATTTATCACACATGAAATAATAGTTTCTAGTGGGATCATGCTTGGGTTTGCGAATAGTCTGGGATGATATTCATAACTGATCCTTTTGGCAACTTGCAGCAGTTAAATGGGGTGTCCAAACTATTAATGTGCCATGTCAGTGACCTGCATGCCTATAAGCTAAATGAATAACCTGGAATCTACCAAAAGGAAAGGTGTGTCTAACCAGTAGTTAGGTAACGCTGGCTGGTGTTGGCCTCTGTAGGATTCATTGTCTTAATTAGCATTAATGAATTAAACAGCAAAATAAAAGTTTACTATAAACTTTGCAGCACCAAACACTTTGTCAAGTTACTCTCATTGTACATACTGTATACAGAAATGTGGTACAGGGTGAAACTCATTTAAACATAATATTAAAGTGGAACTCAGGGCTGGCTAAAAAAAATGTAAAGAGTGGTGTCCCCCCAGCATAGGCAGAATATAATTCTATTTTAGTCTATGGGGAATCTAATGCACAGGATTACTTTCCTTAATTCACAGTCCCCGGCAGTCTTCCTCCCCGTTGATTACAGATTGGACGACTACTCCTCCAAAGCATTTCTTCTTCTTGTTCACCATGTTGCCCTCCTTCTTGCCAAAGCCATCATGTAGGACCAGTGGCCACCCATGGTCCTTCATTGTACATGACGACATAGAGGGTACACCAGCATTCCAACACTGGATAGAAGAGAACCAAAGTTTTGACTGTTGAGAATGATGGGTTATGATATGTAATTATAAATTAGATTCTGCATATATGAGCGGGGGGGAGCAATTGTTTTTATAGTCCAGCATTGAGTTCCATATTAGCGTAGTTCAGTTTACTACCACAGTCATCTTCTAAAATGTTTGCAATAACCCATATAGTTGGACAATCTAGAGTATATGAAAGAATATTTGATCAAAGAACAGTCTCAAACACCATAACATAGTATATGTAGCAATTAATAGCAGAGAAAAAAAAAAGGAAGAAGAGAGCTGACAGGTACCTCTAAGGCTGATAAACGCTTCTCACCGCTGTCACTGCCCACTCCAGAGTCTGAGTCTTTCTTTATTGGGAATATGTCTTCGATGCTAGATGTGTATCCATAAAAGGGTTGCATTAATAATTTAGTAGATTAACATGAAACACAAGACCACAGTTTTAGAATATGCAGAATTTACAGAGAAGCAAGTCATGTACATCTTCATGCCTATTTGATCTCCACCCTTGGAGATGATTTGTAAAAACTACCAAACAGATATGTATCTGTTGTCTACAGCAACTAGCCAAAGAAAAAAGCAATCAAGTCTAAATGACTACAATGGGAAACATGTTCCTTCTTGGGCCATCTTTCTACAATCAGTCCCATGGGAAACTGACAGCTTTTGGCACATCAATTTCATATTAATTATATCTTAATAACATGACTTTTACTATGATGTCAGCGGCAGTATAAATTACAGTTTATTATGATAGCCCTTTTAGTTGCTGATGAGTAAACATATGCCGTCATTCATCATCTTAATTATTTACGGAGACTCAAAAGGAAATGTCTGCCTTGTTGTGGTTGTAAATCTCAGGAACATTCACGTGTACTTCTGTATATAGCTTATTTTAAATATATTTCGGGTAAAAATGTATGATGTTACAATTGGTTTCACAATTAAAGCAAAGGTCCAGTGTGCAGTAATTTCATCCTGCTGTGCACTGGTCTTTGTGAGGGCTCAGATAGAGAAAGCACATCATTGAAATAAAGCTCAATGTAACAGTGACTGTACTCAGAGTCTGGCGCAGCTGTGCATGGTAGCCAATCAGCTTCTAACTTCAGCTTGTTTAATTAAAGTGTAAGCCCCCCCCCCCTGGTTCTGCTGACTTGGACCGCCGCAATCTTTGGTTCTGAGCCCCGGTATATCAATGCCAGGTGACCGGGGCTTAGAAATCCTCTCTGCAGTCACCTGTCCTCTCCGTAGCCGAGAGGACGGGCTATGCGGCTGCTGATTGGTCGGCACTGACCAATTAGAATGCTCCAAAACGTCTTTCCTGATGAGGGACATTTTGTACATTCAGCTCAGGGGATTTCTAAGCCCCGGACACCTGACGCAAATATACCGGGGCTTAGAACCAGAGATTGCCATGGTTTAGGTCAGCAGGATCGGGGAGGCGAGGGGGGGGGGGGGCTTTAGGTGAACTTACCCTTTAAGCTTTGACGAAAAAAAATGGATGCTGATTGGTTTCTATGCAGTTTTAGTAAATCAACCCCAGAGTCTCTCCCAAATGTGAGCTTGATACTTCTATTTTACAATGGGTTTGCATTTGTTAATACATTTCTCTGTTAAAGTTATACATTGTCTCTGTATTTATTTCTTTATAAATCACTGTAAATTATGAACTTCCTAATGATTTCCTGAAGCATTATGATAACACAGCAAGTATTTGCTTCATATGGTTTCATATCATTAACAATTATGACCTTACATTTTGGTCATGTTGTTAAAAGGCTCAGTATTTGTTAATAATGAATGGACCTAGTGGGAGGACCACTTGCATTGTATGATTCTCTACTTTAGTCATGTTTACTACCAGTACTAGACTCTGGATATACTAGGCAGGGGTGCAAATACTCTTAACATTACACTGTTATTTACCACTGGTATTACACAGCAGTGAGTTTATCACTTCTGCTCTACCACCACAGCAATGCATTACCATCAGTAGGCCTGAAGAACAAAGTGGTCTTACTTTTGAAAACACAATGAAAGATTTGAAGTCTGCACTTTTTACTAAACCTCATGAATCAAATTTTCATTTCTTTATCTTGAAATAAGATGTATAGTAGATGTGGAAAACAAAATACCGGACTCAAGCTTGTGGACAGGCGTGGCCCCCCACCAAAAATGTCAATGGCGTTCTATATGCACTCCACTATGGAATGCATATAAAAAAAAGTAAACTGTGTGCAAAAGAAACATCCTGGGCCCATTCCACAACCATACATATTTAGGTGAAACTGTTCTACGTTTTGCACATACAACATACACAGAACATTCCTCGTTGGCACTCTTGTACAATACAAATATTTTGTTTTATTGTAAATATTCATAAGCAAACCATAGCAATACAATTGTACCCACGCATGCAGACTCACCTTTCCTCAACATGTTGCTGCAGAATTGGTCTTTCAATAGAATGAAGATAAAATTCACCTGTTTTTTCAATCTGGCAAGCCTGTATACTTAGATATTTGAATATATGTATTTTTCCTTTAATACAAACCTACAAGATATAAATGTGCATTTTATAAAAAAAAAGGAAAAAGGGACAGGCAATCAAGTGGAATGTGAAAACGTATTTTTTCATGAAAAGTGTGGACAAAAATAATGCATTTTCCATAAAGCAAGCCACCCCTTACCGCGCTAAGGCAAAGTAATTAATTCTCAAAGATCACAGGAGAGACTCGAAGTTAGTTTCAGTCAATTTCTAACAGCTTAGAAACAGGTGGTTTGTGCGTCTACATTGAAGGGCTGACACATGAGGAATGTTATAAAGTGTCAAGAATAAGCGAACACGATAGTGTGTATGATCGTAACACAGGTAGATTGTAAACCCCAAGTTTAGTAAAGCTGCACGATTAATCATTAAAAAATTGGGATCTCGATTCAACAATAGTAATCTGGCATTTCCACGATATATATGTAACAAGTGCAGAGCTGTCAAAAAAAAAAAAGACAGCGGTCTTTCAAGTTATATTTTGGGAAAAAATACACTTCAATTAATTATTAAAAAAACTAAACAGTGGGGCAGATCCACAAAGGTATTACGCCGGCGTATCTCTTGATACGCCGCGTAATTTCAAATTTTGCGCGTCGTATATTTGTTTTGTATCTTCAAAACAAGATACGACGGCATCTCGGCTAGATCCGACAGGCGTACATCTTAGTACGCCGTCGGATCTAAGCTGCAATTTTTCGGCGGCCGCTAGGTGGCGTTTCTGTCGAATTCCGCGTCGAGTATGCAAATTAGGTAGTTACGGCGATCCACGAACGTACGTCCGGCCGGCGCATTTTGTTTACGTTGTTTGCGTTCGGCTTTTTCCAGCGTATAGTTAAAGCTGCTATATGGTGGCGTACTCAATGTTAAGTATGGCCGTCGTTCCCGTGTACAATTTTGAATTTTTTACGTTGTTTGCGTAAGTCATTCGCGAATAGGGATTTGCGTAGAATGACGTCACCGCCCTGAGCATTGGCTTGTTCCGGGTTAATTTCGAGCATGCGCACTGGGATACCCCCACGGACGGCGCATGCGCAGTTAAAAAAAAACAATGTTTACGTCGGGTCACGACGTATTAACTTAAAACACGCCCCATCACAGAGATTTGAATGGCGCGCCATTACGCCGCCAAAGATACACTACGCCGCCGTAACTTACGGCGCAAATTCTTTGAGAATTCGAAAAAAAAGAAAAAAGTTACGGCGGCGTAGTGTATCTTAGATACGCTGCGCCCGGCGCGGAGGTACGTGGATCTGCCCCGGTTTGCCCAATTTTTTGTATGATGTGAAAGATGATGTTATGCCAAGAATTGTGAGGGAATAGTGATCTTTATTTTAAGCAAAAAAAATTGGATTCTCTTTTAATCCAGAAATGTGCAGCTCTAAAGTTTAGTTTAAAAAAAATAAGCACAAGGGACATTATTTACCATCAATGTGATTTATAATTTTTTTTCTCGTGCCGTCATATCCTAGTTTAGGTGAAATATTTCACCTTTAATACCCTTCCCTTTCATTACCATAAGATTCCAGTGCAACAGGAGTTAATAGAACTGGCAGCTGTGACAGACACTCATCAAGAGTGCCCGACTATGGCCACCCTTTCTGCCCAGTTCTTCCATTCATAAAAATTGTACTACAGCATAATGGTAGGTAATGACCATTGTGATTTTTTTTAAGCTAAACTTCAACTTTAACCCAAAACTTTGCTTTCGAAAAAGAGCTGTAGCTTCCTAAATAATTACAATAGGCTTACAGGACACCTGTGCCCAGCCTATAGACATGAACTAATTTACATATTCTTCACAAGCAGTAAAAGAACCTAAAAACAAGCTCTCACCTCTCTTGTAATGTAAAGTAATTTATTCTCAAATTCAGATTCAGAACACTTTCCCAAGGGAAATGATTAAGATACAGTTACATTCAACGAAGACACAAAACCACAATATTGAATGGAAACAAGACACAATAACAAACAATAAAATTACCATTAACAGCGAGTTAATATTAATCAATAAAACAAATTAATACTAAACTGTAATAAATAATACCATCTCATCAAAACACTATAAAGAAGAACCAACACCGATTAAAAACTACCATATTGCAAAAAATCCACCACTTTCTCTGAACATTATTCTAAAATTATTATGCATAATTAGCTTTACATTACCATAATATAAAAATTGCATACAAATCTGGATCATAAACCAGAATAAAATCCTCACATCCAGCACTCACAAATAATTATATAATTTGATGGCCATAGGCTAAAAATATTTCCTGTGTTGCATTGTAGTTGTAACAATCTGTCACTGAAAGTAGTGCTCAGACTGATCAGTGTATTGTGGAGTGGGTGGGAGAAGTTGTCCAAAATTGAACGTACCTTGGAGAATATCCTCCTCTCTGACACTGTTGTTAAATAGCTGGATTCAGCTAGGGGCGCGCATCTTTGCGGCGGCGTATTTACACTACGCCGCCGTAAGTTAGCTAGGCAAGTACTGTATTCACAAAGTACTTGCCTGCTAAGTTACGGGGGCGTAGCGTAAATGTGGCCGGCGTAAGCGCGCTCCAATTCAAATTAGGCTGAGGGGGCGTGTTTTATGTTAATATGGGTTGACCTGACGTAACTGACGTTTTTTACGAACAGCGCATGCGCCGTCCGTGTACATATCCCAGTGTGCATTGCGGCAAAGTACGCCGCAAGGACGTATTGGTTTTAACGTGGACGTAAATTACGTCCAGCCCTATTCACGGACGAAAATTTTTAAATTTCAACGCGGGAACGATAGCCATACTTAACATTACTAGTCCAGCTATTTGATGGAATAACTTTACGCCTGAAAATGCCTTACATAAACGGCGTATCTTTACTGCGACGGGCAAGCGTACGTTCGTGAATAGGCGTATCTATGCATTTAGATATTCTACGCCAAACTCAACGGAAGCGCCACCTAGCGGCCAGCCTAAATATTGCACCCTAAGATACGACGGCGCAAGCCGTCATATCTTAGATAGTTTAAGTGTATCTCTGTTGGGGAATACACTTAAACTTAGGACGGCGCAGATTCCAAATTAGGTTGGCGTATCTACTGATACGCCGGCCCAACTCTTACTGAATCTAGCTAAAAGACTCCAACTCCAAATCAACATCATCACTGGCCTTGTGAATCAATATATTAAGTCTGTTGGCATCAGCTACCCTTATGCCTCGCACACACGACCGGTTTCCCGGCAGGAAAACTGTCATGAGAGCTTTTCGCTGGGAATCCAGGCTGTGTGTATGCTCTATCGCAGTTTTCCAGACAGGAAAAAAAAGAGAACGTGATTTCTTTTTGCCTGCCGGAATCCCCGGCGGACTTTTTCCCATCTGGAAAACCGGTCGTGTGTATGCTTTCCCGAGGGGAAAAAAACGTGCATGCTCAGAATCAAGTATGAGACGGGGGCGCTCGTTCTGGTAAAACTAGCTTTCGGAATGGAGATAGCACATTCGTCACGCTGTAACGGACGGAAAAGCACAAAGACTGAAAATCGTGAATCGTCTCTCACCAAACTTTTACTAACACGAGGATCAGCAAAAGCAGCCCAAAGGGTGGCGCAGTTTGAGTGGAACTTCCCCTTTATAGTCCCGTCGTACGTGGTGTACATCACAGCGCTTTGGATGGGCGGTATTTGGTCTGAACGTGTGTATGCAAGGCAGGCTTGAGAGGAATCCAGCCGAGAAAAACATACAGGAGAGCACTGGCCACCACAGAGTCATTAAACATCTTTAGCATCATCCAGTAGATATTAAAAAAGACCTCCTCAAAAATAGGAGGTGGCTCAGTGTTCTTACTCCAGTCCAGTTTATTATCTATGTGCACTCCCAGATACTTCTCAAATCCACAACCAGCGCCTTTGCCTTAGTGACATATAGATGTAGACAATTATCCTCACACCTTGTGATAAAGTTCACCACAGTCCTATACTGAAGATGGCAAGGTCCCATCTGGTAGTTGAAATCAGTGGTATAGACAGGGAAGAGAAAGGAGGACAGAAATATCTTCAAAGATCACATAAAAAGAGTACTGAGTGTTAGAAGCACCTACTGTGTGTTTACATTTCTAAGCAGACAAGTTGCCAAGATTCTGCAGCAATAGAAAATAAAGAAAAAATAATTTGAGATTTCTGTGCCTTTGTTGTGGACTTTAAAGACCCATTTCTTTCTCTATACAAAGTTTCCTTGTTCTTCTTGTAATGGAACGTAGCAGTGGTTGCTGTGACTGGAATGTAAGCATTGCATTCTAACACCCAGCATGGGAACATCCATTAAAATATTCACCTTTCATTAGGGCCACCACATGAAGCAATATAGAAGCAATCTGATGCAAGTGCTGGGACTCCCACTGAAACTCTGCCTTCTACAGTATGTATCACTGTGGGTAAACATTCTCCATCCTCACTTAAATTGTAACTCAACTTTAGTTCAGAAAACAAAATCCCCTCTGGGTGATCTATGTACATTGCAAGAAGTTTAACAAACTTTGTTGCAGATTCTTACCTTTTGTTATTCTGAAGAAATCCCTGTGTGTTTGTCTGTGCCTCTGTTCTCAGTGGGTCTAATGGGAGTGGTTTCATAATTAACTGTCAGGTGTGGCACATGCAGGGCATTAATGAGGAAATCTGCTGAGGCTGTATCCCTTTAGATGGGTTCCTATTGAAAGTATCTCTCCAAAAATGCCTGAAAGCTGACTTGTATCTTAAGCTGCTTTCACACTGGGGCGCGGGCAGCGTCAACGGTAACGCGCTGCTATTTCTAGCAGCGTTTTACCGTAATTTTCGCCAAGGTACTCAGCAGCTAGTAGGGCGCTTTTAACCCCAGCTAGTGGCCGGAAAAAGGTTAAAACCACCCACAAAATGCCGCTGCAGCGGCGCTTTAGCCACGCCTCCCATTTATTTCAAAGGGCAGGAGCAGTGTACACAGCACTCCTTCTCCGCTCCAAAGAAGCTGCTTGCAGGAGTTTTTCTAAAGGGGTTGTAAAGGTTCATTATTTATTTTCTAAATAGGTTCCTTTAAGCTAGTGCATTGTTGGTTCACTTACCTTTTCCTTCAATTTTCCTTCTAAATGTTTTTTTCTTTGTTTTCTTTGTCTGAATTTCTCACTTCCTGTTCCTCCTCAGTAAGGTGTTCAGTAAGCTGTTCTAAATGACTTTCCACCGCTCGGATGATGGTGGAAAGCTTACTGAGGAGAAACAGGAAGTGAGAAATTCAAACAAAACAAAAAAATATTTAGAAGGGAAATTGAAGGAAAAGGTAAGTGAACCAACAATGCACTAGCTTAAAGGAACCAATTTAGAAAATAAAAGACGAACCTTTACAACCCCTTTAACGTCCTGCCAGCGCATCGCCTCAGTGTGAAGGCCCTCAGGCTTTTACACTGAGACTGCAGGGGGGCCGTTTTTCAGGTGCTTTACATGTGCTATTTTTAGCCCAAAAGCGCATGAAAAACACCCCAATGTGAAAGGGTCTTAGTGCAGATTTCTGGGGAGTGCTTAGTACAAATTCTGTATACAGATCAACCGCAGGTAACCATATTGCAATGCATTCTCAGAAAGTTACAGAGCTGCAGATTGAAAAGGAAATGTCATTTTAAATAACATTCAATTACAATATGATTAGTGTCGCAATTATATGCGCTATATTATTTTTTCTTTATTTGCTATTTTTTTTCCCCACAAAAGTGGAGTTACCCTTTAACTAAGGGACCTTCGTCCTACTGTAAATGTTATCAAGGAAAATAAAGTGTAGAATTTTCTTGACCTTGACCCTTTTTTCTTTGTCTAAAGCAGTCTATACACATACCAACTGTCATTAAAAATCGCCTACAGACAACTGTCTGATGTAGAATCTCAGATATCCTCCTGTAAAGTGCTGAGGGGTTTGAACATATTGGAGGGTAATTAACAAAGTAGCACAAGCACAATGCTTGTGCCACTCTTCTAAACTTAAAAAACAGAGCAGAAGCAGCTAACAAAAAGGGGTGCAAGCTCCTTTGTTAATTAAGAGTATTTGCTCCCTGTTCTCTGCTATGTTTGTGTTGGACACAGAACAGAAAAGTACAGCAGCTTGCTCTGATCCCTCTGCCCATTCAACTTAGCTGAGTGCAGAAGGGAGGATAACGGCTGAGCAGGTTTTTCTCCTACAAGGTCAGACCTGCTGAGGATCTGCAGTTTTCTAGCCACAATCTCTTTGTTAATTAGGTTCAGACCCTGCACCAGTTTCTATTTCTATGGTATAAGTGTCACAGATAAAACTGAAACAAGCCTATCAGCATAATTAATGTGGCACATGCCACAAACGCCACATTGCAATGGCACAGGAACCTTTGTAACTGATGAAATTGAGTAAATTTGTTCTTAGAATTCTTAGAATTTTACACACATTTATATACTGTGTGCAGAGATCATAAGCATGCAGCTAGTGGTAATATAAACTCAAAAACTACCGTGTTTCTAGGCAATAGCATTGAAGCATTGAACTTCATTTTTTTCTGCATGTCGTTGTGTTTTACGTCACCGCTTTCTGACATGATCGTTTTTTTAACTGATGGTGTGTAGGCACATCAGACAGCTTCATCGGTTAACCGATGAGAACGGTCCTTCGGACCATTCTCATCGGATGGACCGATCGTGTGTACACGGCCTATCAGTTACATTTTCAAGACAAGCATTCTAGGATCTCCCACCTCATTCTGCGCAATCAGGTACTACTTTCACAGATAGAGTGGGGAATGATTAGACCCTCTGTCCAATTCTTTTTTGCTGTCTAATTGTGACCAGCCCCCCACACCACCATGTTAGTACTGTCAGAAGACAGGCAGGAGAGCGGAGGACAGACACCTCAAGCCCCCGAAAGCACCGGGCACCAGAAAGAAGACAGAGCAGCCCAAGCAGCTGAATGGAGCGTGGGCACGGCGGCCGCTCAGGCTGCTCTGTCTTCGGTCAGGCAGATGTGATGACATCATGTTAGGCTGCATTTATGTGACTGGTAAGGCTGCATTTATGGGACTGGTAAGGCTGCATTTATGGGACTGGTAAGGCTGCATTTATGGGACTGGTGCATCTATGGGACTGGTAAGACTGTATTTATGGGACTGGTAAGACTGTATTTATGGGACTGGTGAGGCTGTATTTATGGGACTGGTAAGGCTGAATTTATGGGACTGGTAAGGCTGAATTTATGGGACTGGTAAGGCTGAATTTTTGGGACTGGTAAAATGGAATTTATGAGACTGATAAGGCTGAATTTATAAAACTGGAAAGGTTGCATTTATGAGACTGGTAAGGCTGCAATTGTGGCACTGGTAAGGCTGCATTTATTTGTCACAGATCAGGCTGCATTTATGGGACTGGTAAGGCTGCATTTCATTTGCACAGGTCAGGCTGCATTTATAGGACTGGTAAGGCTGCATTTCATTGGCTTAGGCCAGGCTGCATTTCATGGGCACTAGTAAATATTTTAGTATACCATTTGGTTCAGAATATTTTTTTTCTTGTTTTCTTCCTCTAAAACCTATGTGCGTCTTATGGAGCGAAAAATACAGTCAGTCATGTTTGTAGATTTTCCTCTATTTTTCTGTTGCATCTCTGGGACAGAATGTAAAGGCAAATTTCCCCAATGATATACAGACACTAAAAAAAGGTTCTTATTCATCCTCCCAGTGCCCCTATGGCACCCATTTAAACGCCATGGACTTTTTGTAAGTGTGAACTGAAGTACACACCCACAATCCCTCATGCAATTCTCAATACTCGATACACCTAACATGTCTACATTGCCAGATGAAGGGCATGTCCTACAAGTGAATTGTCATATTTCAATTTTTTCTAAGAATTAGAGGCCACATTAACCGAAACTTAAAGGATGTGTGAATGCACACTTTGTATACCAATTGGTTACTTCAGCTTGTAGACTACTGGTGTTTGAAACCGTCATAGAGCTAGCTTGGACAATTTAGATCAGTGCAACCAAATCTAAAAGATATAAGAAAGATAGGAACTGACCTGTGCAGGAGGAGATTGTAGTGGGTTATTCTCCAAAACTAAAACTTGTAATTGCACCATTTTTTGAAAACAAAGTGGCAACATCAGTACTTTATTGCAGGAAATATCTAATTTTACCAAGGGAAGATCTACAATTTCTGTAAATACAAAGGAATATGTGGTTAGAACACTTGTAAGCAGACATCATTATGCTAGTAGTATAGACATTATATATCAGATTTCGAATACTATTACAATAAATGTCCTAGGTTGTAAACACCTGTATTGGATCAAATGTCTAAAAATCTTGAGACCTAGGGGCTCCTAATCAGGTTTCTTCCAGAATTAAAAGTATTATGGCTAAAGTGATCAGTTCATGTAATTTTACCATAGACTTTTGAACAGTATATTTAATTAAAGCTAAACGCCAACATTTACTCTAATGCCACGTACACAAGACCGATTTTCCCATCGGAAAAACTCAGATGAGAGCTTTTAGTCAGGAATCCCGACCGTGTGTATACTCCATCAGACTTTTCCCCACAGGAAAACTGTCCGAAAAAAAAAAAAAGAGCAGTCAGGAAAAAATCCTAGCAGGAAAACCGTTCATCTGTATGCAATTTCAATGCGCAAAAAAATGTGCATGCTCAGAATCAAGTCGACGCATGCTCAGAAGCATTGAACTTAATTTTCTTGGCTCGTCGTAGTCTTTTACGTCACCGCGTTCTTGGCAGTCATAATTTTACCGAACTTTTGTGTGACCGTGTGTATGCAAGGCAGGCTTGAGAGGAATTCTGTCGGGAAAACCATCGTTTTTTTTTCTGACAGGAAAACCGCTCGTGTGTATGGGGCATTAGTATTCGTTAAAATCATAAAAATCGAAATCATTTAATGCATTTTATATACAATGTAAGTAGCATGAGCGTCTAAACATATTTTTATACTTGCATGTCCTGCACAGCAGAATTCAAACCAAATGTTAGTGAAATAGCGTCTACTGCATTGTACAGTGTTGTCAACTTTAGGATTAACATACAGTGCTGTATTAAAGTATTTACCCCCTTCCTGTTTTTTTGTATATTTGTCACACTTAAATGATTCAGAACATCAAAAAAAATTTACAAATGCAGTTTTTAAATGAAGATTTATTTATTATGGGACAAGGGTATCCAAACCTGCCTGGCCCTATGTAAAAAAGTCATTTCCCCTAAACCTAATAACTGGTTTCATTGGCTTTTTGGCTCACTCTTCTTTGCAGAATTATTTGAATTCAGCCACATTGGAGGGTTTTCAAGCATGAATGGCCTGCATAAGGTCATGCCACAGCATCTCTATCAGATTTAACTAAGCCACTCCAAAACCTTAGATTAGCTTTTTTTTTTGCCTTTTTTTTATGAAATGCTGTGTTAGTTTTGTAACAGGACGCCTTCCAAAAAGTTCAACTTTTGTCTCATCAGTCCACAGTATATTTTCCCAAAAGCCTTAGGGAAAATGTGAGATGAGCCTTTGTGTTCTTTTTGGTCAAAAGTGGCTTTCGCCTTGGAACTCTCCCATGGATGCTTTTTTGGCCAGTCTCTTTTTTATTGTTGAGTCATGAACACTGAACTTAACTGAGGCAACTGAGGCAAGTGAGGCCTGCAGTTCTTTAGATGTTGTTCTGGGTTCTTTTATCACCTCCTGGATGAGTCGTAGTTGTGCTCTTGGAGTAATTTTGGTAGGTCGGCCAAACCTGAGAAGGTTCACCACTGTTCCAATTTTTTTCCATTTGTCTCAGTGGTTCGCTGGAGTTTCAAAGCCTTAGAAATGGCTTTGTAACGCTTTCCAAAAGGATACATGTCAATTACTTTGTTTCTCATCTGTTTTTACATTTCTTTAGATCAAGTTATGATGTGTTGCTTTTTTAGATCTTTTAGTGTGTTTCACTGTGTCAGACAGCTTCGATTTAAGTGAGTTGATTCAACAGGTCTGGCAGTAACCAGGCCTGGGTGTGGCAAGTGAAATTTAAATTGGCCTTCCAAAAAAATTTGGTTAATTACGGTTTACATGATTTAGCATGAGAGGGGCAATTACTTTTTTCCCATAGGGCCAGACAGGTTTGGACAGCTTTTATCCTTTACTAAATGAAATCATCATTTTAAAACTGCATTTTACTGGGGTTATCTTTGTGTAATATTAAAATGTGTTTGATGATCTGAATTATTTAAGTGTGAAAAAAATGAAAACATAAAAAAATAAAATCAAGAAGGGGACAAATACTTTTTCACAGCACTGTACACAGCATCAGACTCAGAAGCAAGTCTAACATTGTGCTTTCAGGTAAAAAAAAATCTTACATTTAAAGCGGAGGTCCACCTGAATTTTTTAAAAGCCAGCAGCTACAAATACTGCAGCTGCTGACTTTTAAAAAATAGACACTTACCTGTCCAGCCTGCCCGCGATGTCAACAGCCAAGGCTGAGCAATCGCTCATCTCTCAGCTGCCCCCATCGCCATCCTTGTTGAGGGAATCGGGAAGTGAAGCGTTGCGGCTTCACTGCCCGGTTCCCTACTGCGCATGTGCGAGTAGCGAGGCGCGCCCTCACTGGTCCCCACTCTCTCCTGGGACCAGTGTGTTTCCCAGGAGACAGCAGGGGGGGGAGTGGCGTGACTCTATGCCAGAAGGTATCTGCACCCGCCCCCCTCGAAAGGTGCCAAATGTGACACTGGAGGGGGGGAAGGTTCCGAAAAGCGGAAGTTCCATTTTTGGGTGGAACTCCGCTTTAAGATTAGATTGGGATGCATTTATTTTGACTTGTGTATACACACACACACGAGAATAAACAATAATAATACATTAGAATAAAAGCAAAGGATCAAAACCAGCACAAAGAATGGCAAAAGCAACACTAAATGGAAGCATACAGTTTGATGCAAATTAACATTCTGCAATGCATACATTTAAAAAATGTTTCACAAATGCATATCCATAGCAAAATATAAATGACCATGTGCACCAACCCTTACACTGACAGAAGAAAAGAGCAGAGAGTGAGCCGAATAATGACTTAATTGCCCTACTGCTGTTCTCTCTTTATCCATTCACAGGCTCGGACAGTTTAGTCTGCAGAAGATCACAGACCTGGTCATTTTTAAGAAAAATATAATACAATGGCATCATCAATTATATAAATTTCATTAAACAGCTGCACCAAATAATCACAGCATGAGGATTAAACTGTAACCACAATTTCCTCTTACGTTATTTTTGCTTTACATATCATCAAATCAATGAGGAAGTCTGTGGTGATAAAGAGCTTCATGTTCTTCATGTTTTTACGTTTATAAGTCAGATATCACTGTAATAAGATATATTACAATTCCCTACACATTATCTCAGCATCCTGGTCAAACTTTATGTCTGGTGCTTTAAAATAAAGCTTAGGTGCCACAGTAAATATGTGCCCAGCCTGAATTGTAACCCTGTGGATATTGATGGTCATTTTAATACACCGTATGTTTAAAGTTATAAATTTGCTTATTCTCATTTATATAAATTCATTCATTCTAAATAAGCACATATAAGACAAATCTTTTTCTTTGACACTGACCTTGAGGTAGAACTTTTAAATAATTTCTTCTTACATTTAATTCTCGTAGAGACTTCAAAAGGCCTATTTGCTGTGGCAAAGATGTTATTTCATTGCAGCTGATGTCCTATAAAATCACATGCCATACATTTAGTTTCAGATGTGCTTACAGTATATATATCATCACTCCCTCCCATATTCTTTTACCTTTAGTTTCTACAATTGTGTTAATATAGCAAAGTCAAGAAGATGAAAAACATCAACTTACAGCTTTAAAAAGGTACCACGGTAATTTATAAGGTACTATATCTTTTTTATTAATATTTTATTATAACATTATATATGAGAAGTTTTATAAAAAAGAATGCTTTTTTTTCCGGTTGATTATTCATGGCACCTTTGTTAGACTACCATCATTTTTTTCAGAATATTTTCAAAAGATTTTCAATTAAAGAGTAATAAAATAAAAATAATGGGCAAAATGGAGAAAAAATATTTCTATGTTCCAATAATCCAACTTTGCCCTATATACTCTATGCATTTTATTATGGTTATTCCCTTTAATTAAAATAAACTTGTACTAAGAGAAATGAGTAGGCCATCAATACTGATGCTAAATGTCTAAATGTCTCTGGATTATTTTTTTTACATATTTCTTTATTAAAAATATTTTTCCACATTACAAATAAAAAAATACATAAATACACATAATACAAACATACATACATACATAGTCTCAGAATAATTCCCTCATAAAATCTGACTAGTGTCTATATTATTTATAGGTTATAATTACATTTCCCCTTATCTCGAATACATCCTCCCCAGTCCTATACCTTCCATCTTCCACTCCTAGTTTAACCACTTCCCTACCGGCGCATTGTAACATGACGCCGGCAGAGACCCTCTCTCGATCCGGGTGGACGTTATATGACGTCCTGTGTTCCCGGCGATCTAGGGCGCGCGCGCCCGCGGCAGCACTCGTGGCCCGGCGCGGGTGCCCGCGATTGCCGGTAATCATGGCAGGAGTGTGGATCTGTGTGTGTAAACACACAGATCCACCTCCTGTCAGCGGTGAGGAGACCAATGTGTGTTCCCAGTACAGAGGAACACACATCGGTCTCCTCCCCTTGTGAGTCCCCTCCCCCCTACAGTTAGAACACACCTTAGGGAACATATTAACCCCTTCAGCGCCCCCTAGTGGTTAACCTCTTCCCTGCCAGTCACATTTACACAGTAATCAATGCATATCTATAGCACTAATCACTGTATAAATGTGAATGGTCCCAAAAACTTGTCAAAAGTGTCCGATGTGTTCGCCGCAATATCGCGGTCACAGTAAAAAAATCGCAAATCGCCGCCAATACTAGTAAAAAAATTTATAAAATAAAAATGCCATAAATCTATCACCTATTTTGTAGACGCTATAACCTTTGCGCAAACCAATCAATATATGATTATTACGATTTTTTTTTACCAAAAACATGTAGAAGAATACGTATCGGCCTAAACTGAGGAAAAACAATGTTTTTTTTTTAAATTGTGATATTTATTAAATAAAAAAGTAAAAAATATTGTGTGTTTTTTTTTTAAATTGTCGCTCTTCTTTTGTTTATAGTGCAAAAAATAAAAACCGCAGAGATGATTAAATACCACCAAATGAAAGCTATATTTGTGGGGGGGGGGGGACAAAGATTTAGTTTGGGTACAGTGTTGCATGACCACGCAATTGTCATTCAAAGTGCAACAGCGCTGAAAACTAAAAATTGGTCTGGGCAGGAAGGGGGTGAAAATGCCCTGTATGGAAGGGGTTAAAAAAACTGTCAAGAGGTAGCAAGCTAGAAAGAAAACAGGGGCATTATGGAAAGAAAGAGCTGGATGACGGAATCCCGGGGAGAGAGCCCCCATCCCCAAAAGAAGGGGGGAAAAAAGTGCACATTTCTTGGGAAGACTTTCCCTCCCAACCCTATATATGTATAAAAAATTCTCAATATAAGTGAACAAAAAAAAAATTGTTGTAAAAATAAGGGGGAATCATATTTCCCCCTAGGTGATTCCCCATACAGTGAACTCTAAATTCTCAGATGAGAGAAAAAAAAAAAGAAGTGTATATTTCTTGGGAAGACTTACCCTCCCAACCCTATATATGTATAACAATTCTCAAGATAAGTGTCATATTAACAAAAAAAATAAAATATTTTTGAAAGTAAGGGGGAATCATATTTCCCCTAGGTGATTTCCCATATAGTGAACTCTAAATTCTCAGATGAGAGAGAAAAAAAATGTTGAATGAGATGTGATATAACACAGCTAAGTTCTGAAGTACCTTCTTTGCTTTATGAGAAAACTGTCAAACTGTAATACAATATGCTTAATTGTTCAACTACTAATGACTATCAGGGAAAAGTACAGCTAAGTAACATAATATATAATCAGAAGTACATTTGCAAGGTTATAATATCAGAGATGAATGTTGAGGCTAGGGGACACATCTGCTGTGCAGGGCTCTGGCCATATGCTACCTATAGTATGATTTAATCGATGTATGTGCTGATTGTGCCTCTGGCTCTCCCAGGCGAAATAAAAAAATAGCCTAATATTTTCTATGTGATTATAGAGTCTGGGGAAATAATATTACTTTGTCCCGAGAAATAACAAGAGTCTGCTATCCCCCCCAGTCACACCATATTAGAATTCTTTATCTTGTCACTATAGCGAACTGTAATGCTTTCTCAGGGTACAGAGGTCATTCCACCGTATGTAATAAAGAGTTATTATTTTTAAAGCTAAACTAGATATACACATAAAGTATTTATGTTATACATGCATTAAAACCAACTTAAAATGGTTTATAACGAATTACCATAAATATTTGCATTCGTATCGATATAACCTGCACATTAAGGCTACATAACATTTTTACTGATTAGGCAAGGAACAAAAGTTCTTGCATAAATTATCAGTAAATAGATTGGTTTTTCAGTTCAGTCCTATTTTAAACAGATTACAAACAAATACAAAAGGATAGAAGAATTACAGAGGTATAAGGCCTCGTACACACGACCGAGGAACTCGTCGTAAAAGAAACATCGTTTACCTCGACGAGTTCCTTGTTAGGCTTGTCGAGAAACTTGACAAGCTTTCTTTGCGTACACACTGTCAAGACCAAATCTTGTCGTTCTCAAACGCGGTGACGTACAACACGTACGACGGCAGGGGAAGTTCGATTCCACTGGCACAACCCTTGGGGCTGCTTTTGCTAATCTCATGTTACTGCGTGTTAAGTAAAAGTTTGGTGAGAGACGATTTGCACTTTTCAGTCTGTTACAGCGTGACAAATGTGCTATCTCCATTACAAACGCTACTTTTACCGAAGGTGCGCTCCCGTCTCATACTTTATTCTGAGCATGCGTGAGTTGCTAAGCATACACACGAACGTGTTTCTCGTCGCAAACCAGCCCGACGAGGAACACAAGGAAATTGAGACTCCCGACGAGGAAAAAGAGAACTTGTCTCTTTTTTTCTCATCGAGTTCCTCGACAGTTTTCTCGATGAAAAACATACACACGACCGTTTTCCTCGGCAAGAAAGCTCTGCCACGAAGTTTCTTGATGGATTCTGTCGAGGAAAACGGTCGTGTGTACGAGGCCTCAGGAATCAATTCTATCAACAGTGTTAAAGCGTATACACTAAAGGTCCTATAGAAACACATAGCTCCTATTTAAGAAGCCAAAAGGCATTTGGGGTTGGGCACTACTATCTTAGATCACCCATTGGGCAGCCAATGAAGACAATGGCTCTGTCATGCTTATCGGGTGTTACCCTCCTCAGGAGTCCAAGTAATAGGTGATACTGTTCAGCTGAGAGGTTTGTGCCTTAGTAAGGAGGTTGTAATGGAACAAATGAGGCTGGTGTCCCAAAGTGGAAAAGAGGTGGTGGGAAAATAGTCAATTGAGAAGGGAAGTAGGAAAGGAGAGATTAAGAAAATTAATATATGAGGGGAGGTGGGGGTGTGGTCGCTCTATCATAGCTTACTGGATTCTGTAAAAATATCTCCTTGATCCAATCTTGAAACGCCAATGAAAAATGAAACAGAGACCACAAAGTCCACATTATTTTTAAACTGTTCTTTCCTATCATTTTCCTGTGGCAGCCCACATTCAAGGTTCTGACTGGAGACAAGTTTGTTTGCCCATTCCACATAGGGAGGTGTGATGGTCATTTTCCAATATTGAGGTATGACCATCCTGGATGCCTCTAGAACAAGGACATCTTTTTTTGTGGATTTAATGGGTCCAGGAATCATGGAGAGGAGTGCCAATGTAGGGGAAAGCAGAATATATATGAGTCGCCATAAGCTTACAACAAAGATTGAGGATTTGCAGCCAAAATGCCTGGATGTTGGCGGCATTCCCACTAAATGTGGAGCCTTTAAAGGCATGGTAACACCAGCAAGTGTCTGGAACCGTACGGACAAACTGGTGGAGAACAGAGTCGCACCTGTACCACCTGGTTATGAGTTTGAACCCCTTTTCCTGTCTCTTGGTCGCTAATGTAGATCAGTTTTTTAATGCATAAAAATTGTCATGTTCTTTTTTCTCAGTGGTATACAGTACGTGTATATGTAAAAAAACATATACGTTTTCTTGGACACAACTACTGTGGTGAGCAAGTTCTTTGCTCTTTATACTATGCATGATGTATAGTCATACTGTTCTCTAAAATTAGTTTGTTTACATTTTAGTGTGATTATTGTTCACCCCTCTTGCTATATAAAAATCACTGCCCAATAACCAGGTAATTTTTTGAGATACGGCACTGAGTCGCTTTTTTAACTGATAATTGCGCAGTCGTGCAACGCAGTACCCAAACAAAATGTACGTCCTTTTTTTCCCACAAATAGAGCTTTCTTTTGGTGTTTTTATTTTCTGCACTATAAATAAAAGAAGAGCAAGATTGATATTCCAAGGTTAGATCACTTTTATAGCACTGAACAGTTCGAAAATTAATTAAAATATCTAGGGGGATATTTGAGTGTGGGTGCGTAAAGTATTGGTGATTTGGTGATTTGGCTCCCATAGAGCTCTGTTGTCAACATCAAGTCTGTCTGGAATTATATGAAGAGACAGAAGGATTTGAGGCAACCTACATCCGTAGAAAATCTGTGGTTGGAGCAACCTACCTGCCGAGTTCCTTCAAAAACTGTGTGCAAGTGTACCTAGAAGAACTGATGCTGTTTTTAAGGCAAAGGGTGGTCACACGAAATATTGATTTGATTTGGATTTCGCTTTTGTTCATTAACTTTTTTTTTTTTTACTAATTTTGTTAATTGATAGAAATAAACTATTAACACATCTTTCTGTAAGCTTTCCTAATTTACAGCATTTTTTCATAGCTCTCTAAAACTTAACACAACTGAAGAGAAGATGGCTATAATTCAGAAATCACTTTTACAACTGTCATTGTCAGTCAGAATCAGTGGAGCAGATTTATTTAGGCCCCTTTCACACGGACGGATAGAATGGTGCTTTTAGCTGCGGATTTTTTCGCAGCTAGAAGCACACAATGCTTTCCTATGACACCCTTCACACACTGCGTTTAGCTGCAGTTTTGTCACCTGCGGTTCGGTGCAAATAGAAAAAATAGAATTTAATGCATCCAGGTGCGATCTGGCGCAGCTATCGACACATAACCGTAGGTAATCGCAGTGCACTGTGTCAGCTGCGTTTGGTATGAATCTTGAGGGGGAACTCCACGACAAATTTCAAATAAAAAAACGGTGTGGGATTCCCCTCCAAGAGCATACCAGGCCCTTGGGTCTGCTATGGATTTTAAGGGGAACCCCCGTATGCCGAAAAAATGGCGTGGGGGTCCCTCCAAAAACCATACCAGACCCTTATGCGAGCACGCAGCAAGGTCGGTCAGGAAAGGGGGTGGGGACGAGCGAGCGTCCCCCTCCTTAACCTTACCAGGCCGCATGCCCTCAACATGGGGGGGGGATAGGTGCTTTGGGGCCCCCCCACCCAAAAGCACTGTGTCCCCATGTTGATGAGGACAGGGCCTCTTCCGGACAACTCTGGCCGTTGGTTGTCGGGGTCTGCGGGCAGAGAGCTTATTGGAATCCTGGAGCCCCATACTCATTCACCTAGGGTGGGGGCCGGGATCTGGGGGCCCCCTTATTAAAGGGGGTCTCCCGGATTCCAATAAGCTCCCCGCCTGCAGACCCCGACAACCAACGGCCAGGGTTGTCGGGGAAAGAGGCCCTGTCCTCATCAACATGGGGACACAGTGCTTTGGGGTGGAGGGGGCCGCAGGACGCCCCCTGCCCCAAAACACCTACCCCCGCATGTTGAGGGCATGCGGCCTGGTACAGTTAAACAAGGGGGCCCACCCCTCCCCACCCCCTTTCCTGACCAGCCTGCGTGCTCGGATAAGGGTCTCGTATGGATCTTGGGGGCCCCCTACACCGTTTTTTGGGTGTACAGGGTTTCCCCTTAAAATCCATAGCAGACCCAAGGGCCTGGTATGCTCTTGGAGGGTGAACCCATGCCGGTTTTTTATTTGAAATTTGGCGTGGAGTTCCCCCTCAAGATTCATATCATACACAGTGCTTGGTATTGGCAGGGATCCAAGTTGGATCCCCGTTCAATATCGTGCCGTGGATAAACGCAACCGCAGCTAATCGCACTGTACAAATGCAGCTGATCGCTGTGCCTGGAGTCTTGAATTTCAGCAGAAAATAAACATGCTTTTAACTGCGGCAGAACAGCCGCCCGTGTGAAAGGGGCCTTAAAGAGGAACTAAACCCATTGATTTAACCGTTTCCTAAAGCAGTTAGGCACGCTTTGAATGATAACTGCCACAGTTGCTTGTGCTCTTAACTGAACAGCCAAATGGCTATAAGAACAATGTGCTGCCTGATGATGCCTACAGTAATATAAGAAAGACGTAAATGGAAAATACATTTTGGTAAAATGTATCCTATTTAATCAACTTAATTTTTGACTTGTTGATCCAATGTTTTATGTGACTTCTGTTGTGTAAAAGTTGTCTTACAGATGAAAGCTATTATTATGGGCAACCATGGTATGCAGTCTGCAGAGCATGAATATATAATAACAAAGCCCAGCAATTCATGCTTGTTGGCAGCCTGTGTAAACTTCCTTATCCTGACTAGTCCATCTTTGGGAGAAGTGGAATGTGTCCCTATTTTGAATAACTTAATTTTTCTGCTATTCATTTCTTGTTCAGAGCAACATACATTTTGGGGGCTGTAGAATGCAGCTTGACACTTCCTTACTCAGCCTATTTTTTTAAGTTTTATATATATATATATATATATATATATATATATATATATATATATATATATATATATACACACACACACACACACACATATGCATACATACATTTACACCCCTCACATTTTTGTAAAATATTTTATTAAATCTTTTCATGTGACAACACTGAAGAAATTACACTTCACTACAATGTAAAGTAGTGAGTGTACAGCTTGTATTATTTCCAGCACTGCCTTAACCCTCTCGGGCATGGCGTTCACCAGAGCTTAACATGTTGCCACTGAAGTCCTTTTCCACTCCTCCATGACAACATCAAGAAGCTAGTGGATGTTAGTGACTGTGTGCTCCTCCACCTACCACTTTAAGGATGCCCCACAGATGCTCAATGAGTTTTAGGTCTGGAGACAGGTTTGGCCAGTCCATCACCTTTACCCTCAGCTTCTTTAGCAAGGCAGTGATCATCTTGGAGGTGTGTTTGGGGTCGTTATTGTGTTAAAATACTGGCCTGTTGGTCCAGTCCCTGAAGGGAGGGGATCATCTTGGAGGTGTGTTTGGGGTCGTTATTGTGTTAAAAAACTGGCCTGTTGGTCCAGTCCCTGAAGGGAGGGGATCATGTTTCAGTATGTCACAGTACATATTGGCATTCATTGTTCCCTCAATAAACTGTAGCTCCCCAGTGCCAGCAGCACTCATGCAGCCCTAGACCATGACACTCCCACCACCATGCTTGACTATAGACAAGACACACTTGTACACTCACTACTTTACATTGTACAAAGTGTAATTTGATACGCCGGTGTACTTTCAAATTACCCGCGTCGTATCTTTAGTTTGTATTCTCAAACCAAGATACAACGGCATTTGGGTAAGATCCGACAGGCATACGGCTTCGTACGCCTTCGGATCTTAGATGCAATACTTTGGCGCCCGTTGGGTGGAGTTCGCGTCGTTTTCAGCGTCGGGTATGCAAATTAGCTATTTCCGTCGATCCACGAACGTACGCGCCGTCGTCGCATTCTCTTACGTCGTCTGTAGTCGGCTTTTTCCGGCGTAAAGTTAAAGCTGCTATTTTGTGGCGTATAGATAGACATGCCATGTTAAAGTATGGCCGTCGTTCCCGCGTCGAAATTTGAATTTTTTTTTTTTGCGTAAGTCGTCCGTGAATAGGAATGGACGTAAGTCACGTCGAGGTTCCAAAAACTACATCGCTGCGACGTAATTTCACGCAAAGCACGTCGGGAAATTTCGGGACGGAGCATGCGCAGTACGATCAGCGCGGGAACGCGCCTAATTTAAATGATCCACGCCCCCTACCTGGATCATTTGAATTAGGCGGGCTTGCGCCGGTGGACTTTACGCTACGCCGCTGCAACTTTACAGGCAAGTGCTTTGTGAATCGAGCACTTGCCTGTAAAACTTGCGGCGGTGTAACGTAAATGAGATACGTTACGCCGCCGGAATTCTATGTGAATCTGGCCCAGTATATATATATATATACACACACACACACATACACACGTCTGTCCTTGTGTGCCCAGAGTGCTAGATTACTTAACAAAACAGGTTGCTATGACTTATTACATTGGAAGTCTTGTCATGAGGTGCACCATGTTAACAGCAGGACTGTCCAAGTGCACCTGGCATAGTTGGTAGCCTCCTACATGATTGAAAGGTGCCACTGTTTCAATTTTGCTAATTTTCCTTTAGGACATTGATCATTATAGTAATTTCCAAAAGAATCCCTGCACTGTCACATCAGCCTTTTCATTCCCCATAAATCTCTTTCACTAAGTGATTTTCCAAAAGGTCTCTCATCTAATTCCCTGCCAGACTTCTGTTTTCTTTCAAAAGAAAGTACCAATTTTCAATTCATTAGTTAAAGTTCAAGTTTTCCCCCAGAGGGACTGATAAATTTGGCTTACCTTACATCCCACACATTAGCCTGGGGTTACAACACCCCTAAATATGAAAGTAAGAAATAGAAAATATTCAATTTAGTGACATACCAGCTCCATTAACTGCTGCAGTTGACCTATTTCCTCTGGCAGAAACCCAATCTTATTATTACTTGCAATTAAGACTTTAAGAGGAAGACCACATATGCAGGCTGGCAACGATGAGAGCTGATTTCGACTGAAAAAGAAAAAAAAATAAAGTTCAGTAGAGCCAAGCTATAATTTTCTTAAGTGACTCACAGAGGCATTTAAAAAGAGCTGCACATTTCTTAGCGATCCTTTGTGTTTTCAGAAGTGCAGCTGAACAACGTCCAAGCGTGAGCTGTGTAAAGAGGTCGCTCACAGCCAGATATCTGTGTATAGGGAAAAATGGCTGTGTGGGAGGAAAACGAATGCCTAAGAAAAAAAGCGGAGAAACAGAACTCTGTTATGCAAGGATTCCAACAAATACACAGCACCAAATTCCTAACCACCGAATGGCTGTAACTGTGACAAATGAGGTTATAACATATGCTGTATGTTACATGTATATATTTAATAGAAACCAGCAGTGACAAATATACAGTGGTTGTCATTGCTGCCAATGACTTCGCAAAATTCCTCACATCAGATATATTCTGAGCAGTTTTCTCTGTGCTTTCTGTTAGGATTTACTGACTTGGAAAATGTATATAGTATCCTGTGCTGGTAGCCGCCTTCTTGAATCACACTACTAAATAGGTACTTGGACTATATTAACAATAAATGTTAAAATATTTTGCATACAAAAGGCAATAGTAAAGTAAAAATACATGTGTATTGAGGAAGGATCAGTGGCTGACTCAATGCAGGTTTGCTAAGACTAGGACTGGACTAGCCAGTGCTTACAAGGACAGGGAACAGACAATTTTCTCCACAAAGGGTAGAATCTGGAATCAAAAGGAAGCTGTATATTTGTTGTGCTGAAAAAAAAGCCCTTTTTATAGTAAAGATTTCTTTGCAAAACACGGCCCTGGGTGTCTGCACAGTGGGTGTATATATAGATATCTATATATAGATAGATATAAGGTATCTATCTATCTATACATATACAGTATATATATACAGATTTATATATCAGGAACATGAGGTGAGGTCAGTGGCTGGTGAGGCACTGGCTAGTATCAGAGCCAGATACACACAGGTTACATATGTCGTGAACATTAGAGCGAGAACAATAATTTTAGCACTAGATCTTCTCTGTAACTCTAAACATGTAGGGGCAGATCCACGTACAGCGGCGCATATTACCGCCGGGCGTAGCGTATCTAAGATACACTACGCCGCTGTAACTTACTTTTTTTTTCGAATCCTCAACTAATTTGCACCGTAAGTTAAGGCGGCGTAGTGTATCTTTGGCGGCGTAAGGGCGCGGAATTCAATTTGATGTGATGGGGGCGTGTTTTATGTAAATACGTTGTGACCCGACGTAAACAACGTTTTTTTTTAACGGTGCATGCGCCGTCCGTGGGGGTATCCCAGTGCGCATGCTCAAAATTAAACCGGAACAAGCCAATGCTTACGACGGTGACGTCATTCTACGCAAATCCCTATTCGCGAACGACTTACGCAAACAACGTAAAAAATTTAAAATGCGAGGTGGGAACAACGGCCATACTTAACATTGAGTACACCTCATATTAGCAGGGGTAACTATACGCCGGAAAAAGCCGAACGCAAACGACATAAAATGCGCCGGACCCTAGGATATCTGCTAAAACAAATTATTTATAATGTTTGAGGGTTCTGAGTAATTTTCGAGCAAAAAAATTATGATTTTTGCAGATCAGTTTTAGAATATGCAGTTCAGTTTTGAACACCAGTTCTCAAAAAGGATATGGGGTAACTGGAGAAAGTGCAGAGAAGGGCAACCAAACTGATAAAAGGCATGGAGGAGCTCAGCTATGAGGAAGGATTAGAGGAACTGAATTTATTCCCTTTTGAGAAGAGGAGATTAAGGGGGGATATGATCAACATGTACAAATATATAAGGGGTCCATATAGTGAACTACGGTCAACACAGAGGACAAGGGGGGCACTCTTTACGTCTAGAGGAAAAGAGATTTCATCAACAAATACGGAAAGGTTTCTTCACAGGAGGAGCTGTGAAAATGTGGAACAGACTCCCTCCATAGGTGGTTCTGGCCAGCTCAGTAGATTGCTTTAAGAAAGGTCTGGATTCTTTCCTAGATGTACATAGTATAACTGGGTACTATGATTTAGAGGTAAAGTTGATCCAGGGAAAATCTGATTGCCTCTCGGGGGGTTCAGGAAGGAATTTTTTCCCCTGTTGTAGCAAATTGGAGCATGCTATGCCGTTTTTTGTTTTTTTGCCTTCCTCTGATCAACTGTGGGTATAGAATTGGGATTACGATATTTCTTTTTTTTTCATGGTGAACTAGATGGACTTGTGTATTTTTTCAACCTATCTATGTAACTATTTAACATGTAGGGGAGAAGTGTCATAATTGGCCTGGGTGGCAAGGGGTTAATTACCATAAGTAAGTAATATACAAATAATTATGATATACTGTTTTTAAGGTCATTTACTATATTTTCAAAAACTGTACTCAAGCAGATGGCTTAACTGACAAAATACTGAAGTTTGGAGTTATAACTTCCAACCAGTAATTTCACAGTAAATAAATAAATAATTATTATCTTAAAAAAATATAACATACTAATATATGATTTAGCTTGTACCTTTTCAGCAGCCGCAGATTCTCATTCTCCCTCTTACCTGTGTGAGAAAAATATGGGATTATGGGTAAATCTTATACCCATAAACCCATGCTTTTTCCCTGTATGTAAGAGGGCTGGGCTGGAAGGGAGTATTTGTCTTTTTAGATACATGCCCCCCTTCTATGACACTGCAGTGAGAGACGTGCCTCAACTGCACCATTTTTACTGGATAGCTTGGGCCAATGGTACTTTCCATTGGTCGAAGACTCCAAGTTGTCCATTGAGCTCAGTGCCTCTGACAAGAAGTGAGGAGAGGCATTGTGAGCTCATCCTCTCCGTCTGCTGCAAACAGAGTGTGCCAGCTTGTATTTATACTGGCTGCTCTGCATTTAGCTTCTGACAGGATGCTCAAGGAGCCCTGCATCTCAGTAACCATAGCTGATAGTAGCTTCTGGTTATCGAGCTACGACCCTCAAAGTTGATCTTTTTTTTTTAATGCTCTGTCTCACCTGCCTCCCCTGACTGCACGCCCTTGATATATATAACGTACATATAGTTATTGTGAGGTGCTGGCTAGTAAGGTTGTGTACAGTGTATATGTGTCACCTAGGTTTCTCACCAGTCCATGCTAAGGGACTACAGGTTTCATGACCGATATAGAAAAAAACAACCTTTTTTTAGATCCTAATAGGTTCCAGCTAGGTCCTAGAGCCCAGGGACTTTGTAGAGTTTTGTATGGGATAAAGCTTCCAGCCCTAAGTCTATATTTTACAATATTCAGCAATACACATGTTTTTTCATATGTGAACTGATAGCGCCTCAAGTGCTTTCTGTCTCTCTCTTTTACGCTCTCTTCTATGTGAGAACCTGCTGCTAGGTGAGAGGCTGACTCAGGTCAGAACACTAAAAAAGGTATTTTGGGGAGACCATTAGGGGGCTTGCTGTACAAAGCCCTCCTGTATGAAACTGTACTCCTCCTGTATTATCTCAAAGAGCCCTCCTAGTTCTCATCTTGGACTACAGCTGTTAAGCTGTAGATATCTGAGACTGGGAGAGGTTGAGACATTTTGGCAGATCGACAGGTATTTTTTTGTATTTGCAATGTCTAAGTGATATAACACGTGAAATGTGCATGCATTGCTGAGATGCACTCCATATTTTATTTTTTTATTATTTCACCTTGACATACCCTTTCAGGTTTCTAAAGTTTTATAGTTTGTAAATATATATGTACACAAGAACAACCCTTTTTGCTCATCTCAGATGAAGGCTATGTTGAGTAGTAGTGCACAATAACTGTTTTACTGTCCCTTCTCTCAATGCAAATTTGTATTTCAGGCTCAACTGAAAGTGCATTCTGTACGAGGCTAACTTAGCTTATTAAACCGGTCATGAGAGAAATATTTTGACTGCCACTGCTTATTTCTTTCTGATAAAGAAAACGAATAAGTGGTTATAGTGACCCAATACCTTTAATAATTACTGTTCAGTAAGTTACAGTTCAGCACAAGTATTGAAATCAAAAAAGTTAAAACTCTGAAAGTGATTGTAAAGGCAATATTTTTTTTATTATTAAAATAAAAAAGATGCTATACTTACCTGCTCTGTGCAAAGGTTTGGAACAAATTGGTCCCTTGCCTCCTCCCCTGCTGGCACAGTCTGCTCCTCCCATCCTGCGGTTGCCCACTCAGCAAGGCTCTGTGTGCTGAGGGGGCACCCACGCGGACACGCTCCTGTGCCAGGCTGTGTGTGTCCATAGACACACAGTGCTGCGTCACAATACCCCTTGCTTCCTCCTCACTGGAGGCTCTGCTGCTCCTGTGAAAAGAGGAAGAGAGAGCAACGATGCTGCCAGCGGGGCAACACTGGATTGAGAGAGGAGTCAGGTAGATGTTTAAAAGGGGTTGTAAAGGTTTTTTTTTTTTTTAAATAACAAACATGTTATACTTACCTCCTTTGTGCAAGGGTTTTGCACAGAGTGGCCCAGATCCTCCTCTTCTGGGGAGCCACAGTGGCGCTCCTGGTACCTCCCTGCATCGAGACAAGCATTCCAAGGGGACACCCATGCGGGCGTGCTCCCCAGTCCTGCTGCTGCGTCCATTGACACAGATGGCAGGACTCGGCCCCACCCCCATGTCACTGGATACGATTGACAGCAGCGGGAGCCAATGGCTGTACTGCTATCTCTATCCAATGAGGCCCCGGGACAGCAGCTGGAGCTGCTGTGCTCATCCTCATCGCTGGAACAATCGGGTTCAGGTAAGTAAAAGGGGGCACTGGGGGGGGGGGGGGGGGTAGTTTTTTTTACCTTAATGCATAGAATGCAATAGGGTGAAAAACCTAGGGGGTTTACAAACCCTTTAAGGATGTGGGGGGTGCAAGTAGTGGGCAGTTTTTTTTTTTCCTTTATTCATAGAATGCATTAGGGTATTTTTTTTTTCTTTAGAACCACTTTAAAGTATAAATAAAGACAAAACTTATTTTTTTTTCTTTGGTTTTAGAGTGGAGAGGGATTGGAATGACTGCTTTGTTTTTATTGTTGTATGTGTAAGTACCCCTTAGGGAGACTCAACCAAAATCCCAAATTTTGGGTTGCCACCAGAACAGAAAAAGAGTGGAAATCTTACAATGGGGAAACTAGCTCTGCAGACCCTGGTGACAACTGGGGATTTCCTTCCCTTGGAGGTATCTCCTCGTACTCCCTGTTTTGGCTACAAGACAAGAAGTGAGGGGACCCCCCCCCAAATGGGACGAAAAAAGGACAAGAGTTAGAAACTTAGCCAAAATGAAAAAAAATAAAAGTTTGCCTTTAATTATTTTTTAATGGCAAACTTGTTTTGACAAGTAATTCAAACTATGAAAGTAATAAGAGGGTTAACATAAAAGCCAGGATACTGATGATTTTAGCAATGGCAGCTTCGATGTCCGGTGAACAATTATATAAGTAATATAATAATATGGCGCAGTAAGCAGGTAAGATGTGAGCTTGAATCAGGTAAATATACAATATTATCTCAATGCACAGCACAGATTTCATGTCAGCAAGGTTTATATACTGCAGTTTGGCAGGCTGTATTTGTATCAGTAAAATAAATATACCTTATATTTAAGTAAGTTAACATCCGTAAATTTGCTAATGCCTCAGGAATAATTTTGATACAATTGTGGTATAAGTTGAGTGCTTCTAGTGACACAAAATGGCAGACTTCAACCGGCACTTCTGTCAGCCTATTCTTAGAAAAGTCTGGAAAAAAACACAACACAACAAACACATAAATGAGTTGTTACTGTACTGATTTACACGCTAAGCTTTGCAGCACTTAGAAGGCCACTTCACATGTTTACACACTTATTGTAACATAACTGTTAGTATATAGAAAGTTTACAAGAACATCCATTACCAGGGACCAGCCACTAGTGGTGTACCACAAAGTTCTGTACTCTGCTCTATTTAATCTGTTTGCAAGTGATGTATAACTAAATGATTGGTGGTAAGGTGTGTCTTTTTGCTGTTTGTAACATGGAACACCATTTGGCATTGATGGAGGATTGTTTCTGAATAAAAATAAAAAAAATGCACTTAGGAAAACATTGGGAGTACAGTGTTGGCCAGAACTACCAAAGGTCCAAATTCTCCTATCTAGAGCTTTAGTTAGAACTCATTTCTGACACAAGGTTGGATTTACTAAAGACAAATAGGCTGTTCAGGTTGCAAGGGAATTTTCCCTTTGGCTTAGTGAACATGGTGAAAATTCACTTTGCAAAGAATACCCAAATCATAGAGCTGCAGGATTGTGGCCAAAATGAGAATCACTATTTTTTTGCTTGGAATAAAGAACACGATTCTCACGGCATAACATCTTTCACATTATAAAAAAAAAATGGGCTAACTTTATCGTTTTTATTTTTTTATTTTTTTATTAATTAAAGTGTATTTTTTTTCCAAAACAATTGCATTTGAAAGACTGCTGCCCGAATACAGTGTGACATAAAATATTGCAACAACCGCTATTTTATTCTCTAAGGTCTCTGCTATATATATATATTTTTATATATTTATTTAACTTGAAACCAACAAATGTCAGAAAAAGGTTTAGGCCGGGATTCAGAAAGGACTTACGACGGCGTATCTCCAGATATGAGTCGTAAGTCCAAATGAGCGCCGTCGTATCTATGCGCTTATTCAGAAAGGCAGTTACGCCTGAATTTGGCCAAGAAACGACCGACGTAAGTCTCTTACGCCGTCGCATCTTTGGTGCATATTTACGCTGGCCGCAAGGGGCGCTTCCATAGATTTACGCATGGAATATGCAAATGACCTAGATACGCCGATTCACGAATGTACTTGCGCCCGTCAGATTTAGCTACGCCGTTTACGTAAGGCTTACGTCCGGCGTAAGTTTACCCCTCATAAAGCAGGGTTAAGTCATGTTAAGGTATGGACGTCGGAAACGTCGGAACAGCGTCGTATTTTATGTTGTTTGCGTAAGTCGTACGTGAATGGGGCTGGGCGTAAGTTACGTTCACGTCGAAAGCATTGAGCCCACGTATCTTAGAGAGTATTTGCGACGTGATTCTGAGCATGCGCACGCATGCACCGTTCGATCGGCCATGCATTAACATGGAGTCACGATTCATTACAATACAACACGCCCACTGCCTTGCTACTTTGAATTACGCTGGCTTACACCGGCCCATTTATGTTACGCCGGCGTACATATGGGAGCAAGTGCTTTGTGAATACAGTACTTGCCTCTCTACATTACGTCGGCGTAGCGCATATGAGATGCGCTACGTCCGCTCAAAGATACGCCAATGTATCTGAATCCTGGCCAACGTGTTTAAGTGGTTAAACTTCCTTCATTTACAGAAGTGTATTCCTTTGATCTAAAGGACAAATCATTACAATGTTTACACTTAGTTCCCTGACTGAAGAATGTTGTGATACTTGGCAGACTGCAGTTTTTTTGTTTGTTTGTTTTTTCCTTTTGATGGCTGTAGGCTTCAGCAGACCAGATAATTCTCTGCATAGAAAGAATCGGGAAATACTTTGTCAAGATCGCAAGGGAAAAAAATCACGATAACGATTCTTAACGATTAATCGTGCAGCTCTACCCAATCGAGTGCAAGAAAAACAAACACAAACAGGATTTTTGCTTGCACATGATAGTATGATGGAAGCCAGCATAACTTCACTTCATTCCCTAAGCTACAGGAAAATTCCCTGACAAAGCAAAATATTCCTTGTACAATGAACGGCATATTTGTTTTTTTCCACTATGTTCAGTTCTAGAGACCATACTTCTAAAATGATATTGATGACAGAGCAAGTCCAGAAATTAGCAACAAAATTTCTGAATGGTCCAAGATAGTGATTCTCAGCCCTGTCCTCAAGTACCCCAAACAGGCCATGTTTGTAGGTTTTCCTTTATCTTGCACAGGTGCTTTAAATCAGAGTCAATGGCTTTGTATTTTGGACTGCTTTTTTATCCAAGAGAAATTCCCAAAACATGGCCTGTTGGGGGTACTTGAAGACTGAGGTTGAATACCACTGGTCTAAGAGATAAAACATAATCAGAACAGACTTCAGGAACATGGTAAATACAGTCTAAAGGTGGTAGTGGTTATCCATATTGTCCCTGCCAAATCACCAGCCTATAGCTTGTAAATGAAAACTTGGCCACACCCAGTCCTGCCCACTTCATTCTGTATGACAGCACTGCCTATTGTACTGACACCCTCCCACTGTAAGCTGCAGTGTCTGGGAACACATGCGCTTTGCCATGTTTTTCAGAAACACTGCAAATGTGCATCGTGTTCGTGTTGTCATTACATGTTAGAAGCACCACAAAAACTGTGATAATGCACCATGCTCTGCTCCAAAAAAAAAATCTGGAGCTTCTCTGGTGCAATTTCTGCTTGTAGGGCAGCCCATTTAAGCGAATGGGCTGCCCTGTACCTGACAAGTAAAAATACTCCAAAACAAAATGCAAGCGGGAATGTGAGTTTTCGCAACATGGAGATGTGAATGAGGCCTGACAACTGAGTGTTTCTGTCCACGTCCTCTTATGGAATTGTATAAAGATGGCCATACACTATGCAATCGGATTTCACCATCTCTGTACACTTTCCTTTAGATTTACCAGAACTATGGAATAGAAAGACAAAGCTGAACAATTTTTTCAATTTGTATCAAATCAGACATGCCCTTGTACTACATAGCTGGCAGGAGATCTAAAGGAGATTGTATAGAAAGGGGTAGAAGGTGGTATTGTAATGAGGGAGGTGTGGTCCAGAGTGGTGAAAACCCTATTACACCCTCTTCTGTGATGCAATAAGGAAGTGAAGGCTTCTGGAAGATGACCTAACAGGAAGTGAAAGCTGAGGAAGTGATGGAATCTGAACATCATTTCAAAATAAAAATAAACTGAAAAGATTTTAAACCTCCTGTGGATAAGGTAAGTGGAAGAAAAGCACATTGGGAGGGCTTGGCCAGAAACGGCATTGGCATAAACGCTTCTATTTATGTCAGGGCACAGACCTTTTATGGTCTCTTTCCCTAGTTGGTCCTGGGTGGAATCGAACCCAGGATCTCTCCATTGAAGGTCCAGCTCTTTTGTCTCTGAGCCACTGCTCAGTTCTATTCTGTGTGCTGTCCATTGGAGCCTGGTTCTGAAACCTGTACTTCTGTGGACCAATCAGTGGCCAGTGCGGCCTATTTAAGCCAGCCCCTTCCCCTTTGCTAATGGCTGGTTCGTTGTCAGCTTTACCCTGTGAGAGAACCTTGGAAACCTGTATACCCAGACCTGCTTGACCCGGATTGGACCTTGACGATTCTCTGCCATCTCCTACACTTGACCCCTGCCTGCTTATCGGATTTGCTGTTGTCTCCTGCCCCTTGACCTTGGCTTGCTCTCACGGACTTCCTCTGATCTCTCCAACTCCTGACCCACGGCCTGTGACCCGGATTTGCCTTTGTTTCTTGTTGATCCCTTCTGGACTTACCTGCCTGTTCCTGCCTGATCAACGACTGTCTCCAGTCCTCTGCACCTGCCCTGTTTTCGTCAGCTGCACCAAGTCTGCCTACCAGTTCCCGGCACAGGTGCCTCCTTGTGCCGTCCCTCCTCTGTTCTAACTCCAGGGAGTGGTCTGCACAGGGTCGCAAAGGTGAGCCGCCCTCAGCATCTCGGCCTCGGTAAGTAACGTTCTTGACATTACGAACCAGCCATTATGTCTGAGGCCGACAGGGCATGCTCACCCCTTGAAAACCTGTGTCAACAGGTGTCTGTTTTGACGGTTGCCGTTCAAAAATTGCAAGAAGGTAAACCCTTACATAATGGACTAACTAATAATATGGAGTCCGCAGACTTGTACAAGATGCTCACCTCCCTGGCTCTGCAAGTCTCCAGCCTGAACCATACTATTCAGGAACTACAACAAGAAGTCCAAAAATTTAAAGGGACAACATGCCCAGCCCCGGAACCTGTATATTATGAGCCATTTGTTCTTATGCCAGAAATATTCGATGGGAACCGTGCATCCTTCTTGTGCTTTAAAACTGACTGTGAGCTATTGTTCACCCTTAAACCTAGGACCTATGCCACGGACTATATTAAGGTTAGAGCCTCCGTCAACTTGCTAACAGGGCAGGTCAAATCGTGGGCTCACCTGCTGCTGCAGGAAAAAAGTCCAGTCTTGGACAGCTGGGAGACGTTCATGTCTGCTCTGGACTCATATATCCCTGCTTCCAAGAGGACCAGCACTCCCAGGTCTGCTCTTAGTTCACGAGGCCTACGGGTACCCAAGGATAGGAAGCCCCAGTACGGTTATGACCTCCAGCCAGCCCAGTGTGTGCCAAATTATGAGACTCCGTATGTGCCCAGCCTGGAAGTTTCCCCATCACAAGGTCTTGACATTTCTGTGGATGCACACACGCCTACCTTGGAGGAGGAAGAACCCATGCAGATCGGGGTCATCCGGTCCAGCCTATCTATGGCAGAAAGAGAGCGGAGAAGAGCCCATGGACTTTGCTTTTATTGTGGTGCTAGCGGGCACCTTATATCGCTTTGCCCAACTCGCCCACCTCGGCCAAAGCTTCTTCAAGTGGGTACTATTGGAAGTTTTTTCTATGCCTCAGAATCTGTACCTACCTCCCAAGTTTCAGTGTCTTCGGTTCCTGTGTCCCCAGTTCCAGTGTCTTCGGTTCCTGTGTCCCCAGTTCCAGTGTCTTCAGTTCCAGTGTCTTCAGTTCCAGTGTCCCCAGTTCCAGTGTCTTCAGTTCCTGTGTCCCCAGTTCCTGTGTCCCCAGTTCCTGTGTCCCCAGTTCCTGTGTCCCCAGTTCCTGTGTCTTCAGTTCCTGTGTCTTCAGTTCCTGTGTCTTCAGTTCCTGTGTCTTCAGTTCCTGTGTCTTCAGTTCCTGTGTCTTCAGTTCCTGTGTCCCCAGTTCCAGTGTCCCCAGTTCCAGTGTCCCCAGTTCCAGTGTCTTCAGTTCCAGTATCTTCAGTTCCTGTGTCCCCAGTTCCAGTGTCCCCAGTTCCAGTGTCCCCAGTTCCAGTTCTTATGTCTTCAGTTTCTGTGTCCCCAGTTCCAGTTCCAGTGTCCCCAGTTGAAATTCCAGATCATATCTCCCCAAGTGAAGTTCTCCCTCCAGACTGCACATATGCCTCAAATGGTACTATGGTCCGTAAACAGGATCTGGAGATATTGGAACAAGCTTTACAAGCAAGGAGGGCGCCCCCTACCAGAACTTCAGGATCAAAAAAGCCAAAAAAGAAAAAGTAACAATCTACATGCTCCCCGTTTTATCCAAGCTTCCCATCAGGAGCTTCCGGAACTAACGGACAGGTTGGGCGTCCGGAGTCCGCCCCTAGGGGGGGGGCACTGTCAGGGCACAGACCTTTTATGGTCTCTTTCCCTAGTTGGTCCTGGGTGGAATCGAACCCAGGATCTCTCCATTGAAGGTCCAGCTCTTTTGTCTCTGAGCCACTGCTCAGTTCTTTTCTGTGTGCTGTCCATTGGAGCCTGGTTCTGAAACCTGTACTTCTGTGGACCAATCAGTGGCCAGTGCGGCCTATTTAAGCCAGCCCCTTCCCCTTTGCTAATGGCTGGTTCGTTGTCAGCTTTACCCTGTGAGAGAACCTTGGAAACCTGTATACCCAGACCTGCTTGACCCGGATTGGACCTTGACGATTCTCTGCCATCTCCTACACTTGACCCCTGCCTGCTTATCGGATTTGCTGTTGTCTCCTGCCCCTTGACCTTGGCTTGCTCTCACGGACTTCCTCTGATCTCTCCAACTCCTGACCCACGGCCTGTGACCCGGATTTGCCTTTGTTTCTTGTTGATCCCTTCTGGACTTACCTGCCTGTTCCTGCCTGATCAACGACTGTCTCCAGTCCTCTGCACCTGCCCTGTTTTCGTCAGCTGCACCAAGTCTGCCTACCAGTTCCCGGCACAGGTGCCTCCTTGTGCCGTCCCTCCTCTGTTCTAACTCCAGGGAGTGGTCTGCACAGGGTCGCAAAGGTGAGCCGCCCTCAGCATCTCGGCCTCGGTAAGTAACGTTCTTGACAATTTATTATGAAAACTGAAATGCTGCCCAAAAAGGTGAACCTATCCTTTAACCTGTCAGAGATCATAAAATGATGGCTGGTCGCTGTATATATTCCCATCTACCTAACTTGGTAGCTTTTTATAGTAGGTTATTTTTACTGAATACTGTACATTTTTTACTTGATGGTCTGTTCTCTTGAGGAACCTGCAGCTCAAGAGCTTATAATGTTCACATGAAAGAGTGTCATTTTTGGAAAATAACACAAAATCTTTGGTGTATCTGTAGAAGAGGGGCTGATCATATTGATAGATGAAAGAACATTTCATGCAGCACAGCACTACTATGTCTAGAAAGAGTAGCATGGTTTAGGCTTGAATGAACCTGTCCTGTTACAAGTGTATTATATGGCTGACAATTAAGCTGCTATGATCCATGAGCTGCGCTTGATTAGGGCTCATGGTATAAAAGGTGCTATTGTAAACACAGAGCTACAAAATCACCGTCTATGACAAAACACATTCTTTACTGCATCAAGTTTACCATTTATGGCTAAGGTAATATGCACTAAGAGGCAGTAGAAGAAAGGGCTCACTTGCTGGGTCATTACAGCCATTACAATCTTGTACTTAGAATTTAACAATTGGGAAGGTAAGTTAAAAGTATATTTAACCACTTGCATACTGGGCACTTTTACATACCTCCAAACCCGCCCGGATTCTGCGGGAACTTCCCGCACAGACTGCATCTTCCCGCAGTCCTGCGCAGGGGTTAATTTTCCCGCACAGGAAGAAGGTCAGACATGCTCTTACTGCGGTGTATGGTCTGCGGCAGCTGAAGGAAAGAGGTGAACCCGACAGGCTGTGTGCACAGGTAGGAGACAACAACTTCATCAACCAGCGGCAACCCCCCCCCCGCACAACAACATCGAACGCAGCAATCACCCCCCCGCTCAACGATTTCGATCGTTGCGGCAATACTCCCCCCGCTCAACAACTGCGATCCGTGGCAACTCCCGCCCCCCTTAATAACTTCGATCGCGGCAATCACGTGACCGCGGTCGCGGGACCCTTGAACCCGATCGCCGCTGGAGTCCTGCGATCGGTCCCCGGAGCTGAAGAACGGGGAGAGCTGTGTGTAAACACAGCTTCCCCGTTCTTCACTGTGGCGCTGTCATTGATCGTGTGTTCCCTAATATAGGGAAACACGATCAATGACGTCACACGTCCACCCCCGCCCCCCTACAGTTAGAAACACAGATGAGGTCACACTTAACCCCTTCAGCGCCCCCTAGTGGTTAACTCCCAAACTGCAATTGTCATTTTCACAGTAAACAATGCATTTTTAATGCATTTTTTGCTGTGAAAATGACAACGGTCCTAAAAATTTGTCAAAATTGTCCGATGTGTCCGCCATAATGTCACAGTCACAAAAAAAAAAACGCTGATCGCCGCCATTAGTAGTAAAAAAAAAAATGCAATAAAACTATCCCCTATTTTGTAAACGCTATAAATTTTGCGTAAACCAATCGATAAACGCTTATTGCGATTTTTTTTTTTGCCAAAAATAGGTAGAATACGTATCGGCCTAAGCTGAGGAAAACATTTTTTTTTATATATTTTTGGGGATATTTATTATAGCAAAAAGTAAAAAATATTGTTTTTTTCAAAATTGTCGCTCTATTTTTGTTTATAGCGCAAAAAAAAAATAACGCAGAGATGATCAAATACCACCAAAAGAAAGCTTTATTTGTGGGGAAAAAAGAACGCCAATTTTGTTTGGGAGCCACGTCGCATGACTGCGCAATTGTCAGTTAAAGCGACGCAGTGCCGAATCGCAAAAACTGGCCAGGTCCTTTACCTGCCTAAAGGTCCGGGTCTTAAGTGGTTAAACGGTTACCACATTGTAAAATTACCAGAAATGGAATAGACAAATGAATACAGCAGCCCATAGCAATCAATCACACATCAGTAGACAACAGTGTAGATATTTCAAACTCACAAAAAGCTAATACCCAACATCACTGTTGTCATTATATGAATAATTCTAAAAACTCAATACTACAATCATTTTATTAAACTGATCTATAAAGTTAGGGGTTGGTTCAGAATCCTCTATCATGTATAAAACATTACTATTTCTCTCTATTAAAATTTCAGTAAACTTCCGATGGTATGCTACAAAGCAATCATAGATATTTTGTATTAACACTCCAATGTGACTTGATATGTCCTAGATATATTATATTATGTGACAGCTGGAGGAAACTGTAACATAGTCATCAAACAACGATAATTTTCTAAGTTATGTAGTATCACCTTTCTAATAATTATTTGAAATAAAATTCCAAACAGCAGATACCATTATAATACACGAAGCATGAAAATCTATGCCTGACACATTCCTATAAAAAAATGTATGCTATGCAGATGTTTATTTCCCATTAAACAGAACAAACAATGTCTTTAAAAAAAATAAACCACTTCTTAAGAACATGCTGAAAGTTGTAGACTGAGATATCGGAAATCAGTAACGTGTTAGATGTGTCTGGTGTTATCATATACACTGAGGAGCCTGCCTTTGATGGAATGTCTCAGCATTGAGCCAGCAAGATCTAATTACAACCTCACCACAAATGTATTTAATTATAGCACCGATAAGCAGAATAAAATTGTCTGTTAATCAAGCATTGCATATTTAAAAAAAAAACAAGATAATAGAACAGAAAAATAACTGGTGTGTGTTGGAATTGGAGCAAGCCTATAAGATCTGAAGATGCCCAACAGTGAAACCTACTGGGCCCCACTACTACAGTGAATGGTCAAAAGCACTATTTACTATACACCAATGTTTCTCAATTCCAGTCCTCAGGCCCCCCCAACAGTTCAGGTTTTCAGGATTTCCATTATTTTGCACAGGTGATTTGATCAGTTTTACTGCCTTAGTAATCACCACAGCCTTTTCATCTGAGGGAAATCCTGAAAACCTGACCTGTTGGGGGGCCTGAGGACTGGAATTGAGAAACACTGCTATACACCCATATCCACCATATTGGACTTTTAGAAAAACTTTACCAACATACAGTTAGCTAGATTCAGAGAGCTGTGCCTATCTTTAGGCGGGCGTAGCGTATCTCAGATACACTACGCCGCCGTAAGTTAGAGCGGCAGGTCTTATATTCACAAAGAAGTTGCGCTCTAAATTACGGCGGTGTAGTGTAACTGGGCCGGCGTAAGCCCGCCTAATTCAAAATAGGCTGGTTGGGGTCGTGTTCTATGCTAAATACTCGTGACCCCACGTATTTGACATTTCTAACGAACGGCGCATGTGTTATTTTCATACTTGCACAAGACCCTTTTTTTTATCGCATCGCATTCATAGAGGAATCGCAACACATGTATGTGAACGACTGTCATTGAAAACAATGACTTTATGGATGACATGCGAATTTAGAATGTTTTTGATGCATCACATTCGTTATGAACTCGCATCAGTGTGAACCGGGCCTAACTGTCTCACAGTCTTCTCCCCTAGATCCAGGGCTCGAGTCCTGCAGGAACGGCGTCCCTGCAGTTTCTTCACAGCAGGAACGCAGTTCCCTTTGCAGGACTAGAGCAGCCACGAGCAGCCGAGCCGATCCTTCACTAAGCGGCGATACCCAGCATTGCCACATAGTGAAGGACTCGACTCGAGTCACTGTCAGGGGCAGGCAAACTGAGCCGAGCAGACACGGAGCTCCTCCTCCAGGCTCCGACCTCGCCTGCCACCTGTTCCTTAGTACGCGGCCGGTTGCGTGTGACATCATGCGGAGGCGGAGTCACACAGAAACGCTAGAGCGAGCCCGCGTCTCCTCTCCTCACACCATCACACGCACTCTGCCCTGACACTGACACTCTGACACTGTGTGTGCAGTGAGCTGTAAAAAAAGCCCTTTTGGTACCCTGCTATAATATATTTGTATATATAGATTGACCAGCCAGCCAACCAGCACCCTGAGACCAGCCAGGCCAGCACCGAGTACCCTGAGGCCAGCCAGCACCCTGAGACCAACCAGGCCAGCACTGAGACCAACCAGGCCAGCACTGAGACCAGTCAGGCCAGCACTGAGACCAGTCAGGCCAGCACCAGTATTTTCTGTGAAACATATATGCATATGAGTATATAATTTTTTTTTTTGGTGGGGGAGTGGATCTTGGGTGGGAGTTCCCACACTTTTTTTCCCAGGACTTGACACCTGCCTATACCCATACATCAACACCAGTTACAGTTGTATGCAAAAGTTTAGGAACCCTTGACAATTTCCATGATTGTCATTTATAAATATTTGAATTTAATTTTGATCTATCAAATAATTGAAGGACACACAAAATGTTGCATACAACTGTAAGTTAAATACAAGTGTTTGGGTTGCAAACAACTTATTTTACAGCAGCTTTTATAAATAATATAATGAGGGCTAAATTAAAACTGCTTAGCAACAGCAGCATTCCCCACTGAAAAAATGTGTTTTGGCAGTTATTCATCAGGCGCGGGCACAGCACAAGTGTGAGTGAAGGAATGGGGTTGCTTGTTTAGACATGGCAGAAATGCCAGTAAGCTGAATTCAAAATAATGAGCAATTATACATTCTGCTTTTTTTGGCACTCTGCACAGAAAGAAATAAAAACAAAAAAAAGTATCACCATCCACTGGCACAAGTTTTATATAGCAACAAGTTTACGCAGTGCTTTACAAGGTAGAGGGGGAACAGCACAATTACAGTACAGTTCAATACAGAATGTACAGGCGGGCCCTGCTCATAGAGCTTACATTCTAAAGGGAGAGGTTGTGGTACAAAAGGCTATTACCTTTTGTACCACCACCCCCTCCCTTTAGAGAATTATTTGATGGGGGGTGGCTCTGGGACAGTTGTTAGGTGGGTGTGGGAAGGCCTTCAAACGTCCAATTCATCCTACGTCTTAGGCTTCTTTCACACTATGGATTGTATATCCGTTTTATAATATCCGTTACTACTGTTATTACACCTATCAACGGACAGTTATTAACGGATTTAATAACGGATACATACGGATAAATATTTTACCATTCTTCCTTTATTGAAAACGGATAATGTTTATCCGTATATATCCATATACATCCGTTATATCATTCCTTTCTAACGTCCGTTAATAAAAACCATTTCACCCTTTCTTGAAGTCCAGCTCCAGAAGTCTTTACTGAGCATGCTCAGTAAAATTAACGTCCGTTAACATAACGGACATTTACGGAGACATTTACCAACGTCCGTGCGCCATAGACTTCAATGTTAAAATATAACGGACGTTAATATATCCGTTACTTGCAACGGAAAAAAAATTAGTGCAAGACCCGTCACATATTCCGTAATAACTAACGTCCGTACGTTGTAACGGACTATTACGGATCTTTACGGAACATAAAAAAATCCCATAGACTTTAATTATATGTTATAAAGGACGTATAACTTCCGTTTTTTAACATTATCTGATGGATTTTAATACGGATTATTAAAACGGATTTATTTTGTAGTGTGAAAAGGGCCTTAATCTTATTTTGTCACTAGAGCCTACTAACATCAACATTCATATGCAGTCATAAGGGTCCCTCAGCCACAGGAAGCAGGGACTAGAAAACACTTGCTTATAAGGAATGTTAAGAGAGTTTGTAACAGATCCAGCTGATCTAGCACAGATGTTTTGCTGTCACCTGTTTTGCTGCAATTCCACTGCTATTTTATACCAGCTTTCTTTTATTTATGTATCAGTTTCTTTCGCATGTCTTAGTTAAAAAGTGGGCATTGCACGCATCTCTGTATGCTGATATTAAAAGCCCCTGGGAGCTTTCCATCGGATATTCCGACCGTGTGTATGTCCCATCTGACTTTTTCCGTCGGAATTTCCGACGGACTTTAGATAGAGAGCAGGTTCTCTATTTTTCCATCTGAAATTCCGACGCAGTTTTGCCCGGGCTAAAGTCTGACCATGTGTATGCGGCATTAGTGCCTACCAAGGAGACCTTGATTGTGATACAAACGATATCTTGAGATTTTGGGAATCTGTTGAGATCTCAGGAAATTTACTTTTTTGGCGAATGTTTTTACATTTTGTCATGTCTTCAGTTTAGTGAGCATCAGCTGGCATGATTGCACTCAAGTTTAATTTCGCAATGTACATGCAAAATCAGGCAAAGACATCACCAGTTGGTTAGCAGTGAAGAAGGAAGAAAAAGGCACCCACCAACATTTTTTTTTTTTTTTATTGTAGCGCAGGTTTCCAACCCCAGGTGGGGGAAGGATGGTGATACAGACCACAGACACTCCTAAAGTGCCAGAAAGAGAAAATGTGTTAATAATTTCCTTACAAGTACCATTTAGTAGCTTCTCGATCATTGTGAAAGCCCCAAAAACCTGGGATGCCAGATTATGCAAAAGTTGACCTCAAGAGGTACAGCTGAGGACTGGCTTCTTGTTCTTTACTATTGGCCACTGAGAACAACCATTAAATTTAAGAATGAATAGGGAAGTGCAGGAGGTAAAAGAAACCTTGTTAGTTTCTAACTTTCTGTTAGGAAGCTGAAATTGCAGGTTTCAGAAATTCAAGGTTGTTGATTAAGTTATTATAAAGTTTGTTTGGGCACCTAAGGCCTCGTACACACGATAGGTTAAACAGAGGACAACGGTCTGATGGACCATTTTCATCGGTCAAAACCGATCGTGTGTGGGCCCCATAGGTTATTTAACCATCGGTTAAAAAAAAGCCAACTTGCTTTAAATTTAACCGATCGTTAGTAGGCACAACCATCGGTTAAAAATCCACGCATGCTCAGAATCAAGTCGACGCATGCTTGGAAGCATTGAACTTCGTTTTTTTCAGCACGTCGTTGTGTTTTACGTCACCGCGTTCTGACACGATTGTTTTTTTAACCGATGGAGTGTAGGCGCGACGGACCATCAGTCAGTTTCATCGGTTAACCAATGAAAACGGTCCATCGTTCCGTTCTCATCGGATGGACTGATCGTGTGTACGCGGCATTCACAATTTCACCTTTATTTCATTCATCAACTCACTTTATATCGTGTATGTATTCAGAAAAGTGTAATTTTGACTTACCTGTAAATTCCATATCTTGGAATACAGTATAGGACACAGGCTGAGTATTCATAGACCCTGGGTTAAAGGCTTGTACCTGCAGGCGATTGGATATTGGCAAAGCTTTTAAAGACACACTCTCTGGCAGCCTATCCGATAACCATAAACCTACTCTATGGGACCTCAGGTTTGAAGTATGCAGAGTAACCAAGGAATGGATAAGAGGGTAGCCTGTGTCCTGTTTTGTAGTTTTTATTAATGAAAATAGGGTACTCCAATTTATGGAACTTACAGGCATTTCAAAATTCCTCTCATCCTAATTTTACAGTAAAATTCAGTACAGGACATAGACTGAGTATTTATAGACCCTGGGACATCCCCTAGCAATGAATGAGAAGGCTGGACAACAATTAGGCAAACAGAAATGTGCAAACAGACCCAACAAGAAAAAAAGGGTCAACAGACTCAACAGAGTGCCGCTGCAAGAACTCTGCATCCACAAAATATTGGGCATTCACCTGGTAAAACATTGATAAGGCTTAAACAGAAGACCAGGTGGTGACATTACAGAGCAGGGCTACAGAGGCCTGGGGCCAAAATGCCCAGGAAATGCACACTGATCTGGGGAAGTGGGCACAGGATAAGTCTTGTCTTTTAGCGTGTAAGCTCTAGCAATCAGCTGTCTGATCAAGCAAGTACTGGTTGACTTGGAAGCAGGGTGTCCCTTTCAAGGTCCTAAGGCAGGACAAATGGGGTACACTCTGATGGGCTCTGACTACATCTAGGCAATGAACAGCAATTTCTTTGGGGTGCTTTGAAGCAGGACACAAAGAAGGGATGCCATTGGGCATAGGATTATCATGTTTTTACAAAAGATAAGGAATGGCTTCTTGTAAGAGAGAGAAACATGTGTTGACTCTCAGATCCATCTGACAGACATGACGACAACCAGAAAGGTTTCCTTGAGAGAGAAAGCATCTAAGGCAGTGTTTCTCAACCCGTGCCATCATCACCAGAAGCGTCGGGAGATGGGGGCTAACTACGTGGCGTGGCCCAGTGACATAAAAGACTCGCTTCCGGTTCTATGATGGACATCACATTGGTCCAGTACCGGGATGTGAGACGTCCATCATAGGAACCGTTGATCCAGGAGGCGGGACTTAGTAGACACCGCAGCGGAATATCCCTGCTCTGTGTAAACCGGTGACTCGCCTCTCCCCATGGCGGCGCTGATGGGCAATAGCAACTGGGGAGTCTGCGCTGATGGGCACTGGCGAGGCTGCGCTGATGGGCACAGGTAAGGCTGAGCTGATCAGGCTGCATTGATGGGCACAGGTAAAGCTGGACTGAGCAGGCTGTATTGATAGGCACTGGTGAGGCTGAGCTGATGGGCACTGATCAGGCTGCATTAATGGGCACTGAACGGTAAAACACCACCTGCACAGGCTAATGTGAACCTAGCCTTCAGCCTAGGTTCACACTGCTGCGAATTCAAAATCGCGGTAAAATGTGCGATTTTACCGCGATTTCACGGCCGCGATTTTGCCGCGATTTGCCGCGATTTCGGCCGCAATTTAATGTAAATCGCGGCCTGAAATCGCAAAAAGTAGTACAGGAACTACTTTTTGAAATCGCAGATGCGGCGTCACACTGATTAGGACAGTGCCATTGCCGACAATTGCCGCCGATTTGAGATGCGATTTGACATGTCAAATCGCATCTCAAATCGTTCCAAATCGTACCCAGTGTGAACCAGGGCTCAAGGAATGTTTACTTCTGTCTGTGTTGCTATTGGAGACTTTCCCTCACTTCCTGTCTTGGGGACAACCTTTCCACCAGACAAAGCACAGAAATCTCTCTAAAAGAAAACCTCTGCCAACAATGGAACATGACGTTCTAATCCCTCCCCCCACTTAATACAAAACTAAAAAATGTATTTTGGCTTTACACTTTAAATGAAGGGCATTTTATGCACAAACGCTTCCCCGTCTAGTTGCTCCTTACCATCCATTCATTGGCAGGAGAGCTTCAGTCATCAGGAATTGTGGTCTCTTTCTGGGCTTCAGTAGATAATGTGTTTCCCACAGAAACTTTCCCAGACAATAACTATAGAGTATTTCCTGCACTTTACAACTGTCTACTTTATGATGTAAAGCAATACAACAATAGTCAACAAGGTAATGGGATGGATGCCACTTAAAAACAATTTTTTCCAAAGCCATCATTGAAAAGCAAGCCAGAAAAAATGATTTGTTAAATAAAAGCACACTGATATGCATCAATTCGGGATGTTTCAGCATTTACATACTAAGCAATTGCTATGCTGTGCTATATTTTTCATAATTCTCATCGTGTACCAAACAAGTTGAATGGTAACAATAGGCAAAACACAACATTCAATTACAGTAAAACCTTGGTTTGCGAGCATAATTCGTTCCAGAAACATGCTTGTAATCCAAAGCACTTGTATATTAAGGCATTTTTTTTACAGAGTATAAAAGAGAAGAGAGGCACCTCTAAAGCCTCGTACACACGGACGGACTGTCCGATGAAAACGGTCCGCCGAACCGTTTTTATCGGACATGTCCGCTGCCGGATTTTGGTCTGATGGTTGTACACACCATCAAACCAAAATCCCAGCGGACAGGATACGCGGTGACATGGCCGCACCGTCGCCGCGATGATGACGCGGCGACGTGCGCGACCCTGGAAGGTCAATGCTTCCACGCATGCGTCGAATCACTTCGACGCATGTGAGGGCTTTCGGCCGAGCGGACATGTCCGGTGAGTCTGTACAGACGACCGAACATGTCCAACGGACAGGCTTTCAGCGGACATGTTTCTTAGCATGCTAAGAAACATTTGTCCGCTGGAAACCTGTCCGATCTGCCGGACAATTGTCCGGTCGGACGTACAGACGACCGAACATGTCCGCTGAAACTGGTCTGCGGACCAGTTTCAGCAGACATGTTCGGTCGTGTGTACAGGGCCTCAGTGTAGCAATAAGTTGCTAAATGTTGTATCTTCATTAAATGTAACCTATTGCTACAGTTAGGGGGCGCCTCTCTTCTCTTTTATATTCAGTTGTGACATGACGCTACTCTTATATCAAGACATCGCTTGTATATCAAGGCAAAATGTATTAAAACATTTTGCTTGTCTTGCAAAACGCTCTTAAACCAAGTTACTCTCAAACCAAGGTTTTACTGTATTCGGTAATAAATCTGCAGTGTGAACTCCTAGTTTTTAGTTTTTTGGTAGTTTACCTGGTTGGAAGAAAGTTTGGTTCATCAGCAAGTAAAGCCTGTCTCAAACAATATCCTTATGTTTTGGAGAACATTATATATGTTACACACTATACAGTTATATTCAACAGAAGTACTGTCATTATTCACACAGTTTGACTTTGCACCTGCCGAGGACACTAGTGCCCTGATGACAAGCGAGGATTCCCTCACTTTGGAGGGATTTCCTCTCACTTCTTGTTTTGGCTATGGGACAGCAGGTGAAGGGAAATATTCCCAATAGGACACAGATGGCCAAAAAAATTATGCGGATAAAACCCTCCCATACACTATCCAAAATAAAAAAACTACAGCTATTCAAATGAAAGCTGTGATGTTGCCCGCACGCTGTTTAACCAGGCGGCGGCGGCGTTGTTGCTGTGATGTTCCCCGCACGCTGTTTAACCAGGCGGCGGGGAAAGAAATAAAATGTGTCTGTGTAATGTGGCAGTGCTTAAAGAGGAGTTCCACCCAAATTTGGAACTTCCTCTTAACCCACTCCTCTCCCCCTTACATGCCACATTTGGCATGTAATTTTTTTTGGGGGGAGTGGGGGCTTCAGCACGAGTGGGACTTCCTGTCCCACTTCCTCCTTCCTGTAGGCGACTAAGCTTAATCGCCTTCAGGAAGTGGCTGCTGTAGGCGATCGCCTAGGACACGTCACAGGTCCTAGGCGATCTTCTGGCCAATTACACGGCGCGGCGCCGGGCCGCGCCGCTCGCGCATGCGCAGTGCCGCGCCGCTCGCGCATGCGCAGTGGGTGCCGGGCCGTGAAGCCGAAAGCTGTCACGGCCGGGTGCCCACACTGAAGATGAAGACGCCGGCCGGGGAGGGGGGGAGAGGAGCGGAGCCCCGGCCGGCGCGTCGCTGGAGCAGGTAAGTGCCTGTTTATTAAAAGCCAGCAGCTACACTTTTTGTTGCTGCTGACTTTTAATAAACATACAAATGGCTGGAACTCCCCTTTAAAGCATATTTGTCATGGCATCTAGTTATGGAGGGACATGGCTGGATATATGGGGGACATGGCTGCATATATGGGGGACATGGCTGCATATATGGGGGACATGGCTGCATATGTGGGGGGACATGGCTGCATATGTGGGGGGACATGGCTGCATATGTGGGGGGACATGGCTGCATATGTGGGGGACATGGCTGCATATATGGGGGACATGGCTGCATATATGGGGGACATGGCTGCATATGTGGGGGGACATGGCTGCATATGTGGGGGGACATGGCTGCATTTGTGGGAGGACATGGCTGCATTTGTGGGGACACATGGCTGCATTTGGGGACACATTTAAAAAAAGTATCGGTACTTGTACTCGGTCCTAAAAAAGTGGTATCGGGACAACCCTTATATATATATATATATATATATACATACATATATACACGCACCGTTGTGCTCATAAGTTTACATACCCTGGCAGAATTTATGATTTCTTGGCCATTTTTCAGAGATAATGAATGATAACACAAAAACATTTCTTTCACTCATGGTTAGTGTTTGGCTGAAGCCATTTATTATGAATCAACTGGGTTTACTCTTTTTAAATCATAATGGCAACAGAAACTACCCAAATGACCCTGGTGAAAAGTTTACATACCCTGGTGATTTTGGCCCTGCACACAAGTTGACACAAAGGGGGTTGAATGGCTATTAAAAGGTAACCATCCTCACCTGTGATCTGCCAATCGCAATAAGCGTATATTGATTGGTTTGCGCAAAAGTTATCGCGTCTACAAAATAGGGGATAGATTTATGTAATTTTTATTATTATTATTAGTAATGGCAGCGATCTGCGATTTTTATCGTGACTACGACATTGCGGTGGACAGATCGGAAACTTTGGACACTATTTTGGGGCCATTGGCATTTATACAGCAATCCGTACTATAAAAATGCACCAATTACTGTGTAAATGTCAGAGAATGGGTTAAAGATTAGGGGGTGATCAAGGGGTAACTGTGTTCTAAATGTAGGGGGGTGGACTCACTAGAACATGACAGAGATCACTGCCCCCGATCACTGAGAGCAGTAAATCCCTGTCATGTTGCTAGGCAGAACAGGGAAATGCCTTGTTTACATCTCCCGTTTCTGCCTCTCTGTGCCACGATCCGTGGGACCCGCTAGCCGCCGATGACGCAGTGACGTATGGGTACATCGTTTCGCGCACCCGTGCCACTTTGCCGACATATATCGTCACAAGCCGGTCGGCAAGCGGTTAAACAACTGTAGCATCAGGATGCAACATAACAAAATTGAAAAAAGTGAAGGGGGTCTGACTACTTTATGAATGCACTGTATTTATTAGTTACCTTGATGTGCTTGCTTTGCTTCACTAATGTTTGCTGTATTTTTATTTATTTTGTATTTGCATTGTGACAAAGTTCTCACATTAAACTCTTTTCAGGCACAGTTTCCTCCAGCCTGGTCACACAACTAGAACAAGATTTTCGAATTGTAGTATATTCTAAGAAGAGGAGTATAAGGTAAAGTTCACATTGTAGTGAAATAGTTGAAATTCCCTTTAGCCTGAATCTGATCACGATTCTTGTCAAGCCTGCCTTGCATACACATGATCGTGGAAAAAAAAAATGCTCGAGCAAAACACGGTGACGTACAACGGCACTATAAAGGAGAAGTTCCATTCGAATTGCGCCACCCTTTGGGCCGATTATGCAAATTTTCCTTCTTATAACTTGCTTCTGCATGCGTGTTTTTTCCCCCGTCGTTAAAGCCTACACACGACTGTTTTTCAAGGCGAGAAAAACGAGCACGTGAAAAACGACGAGAAAAAATTGAGCAGGTTCTAAATTTTTAATGGGCATTTTTCTTGTCGAGAAAAATGCTCTGGAGCATACACACGGTCGTTTTTAACCACTTCCGGACCGCCGCATGTATATGTACGTCGGCAGAATGGCACCTACAGGCACATTGGCGTACCTGTACGTCCCTGCCTAGATGTGGGTCGGGGGTCCGATCGGGACCCCCCCCCCCCCCACTACATGCGGCGGTCGGAAACCCGCGGGGAGAGATCCGGGACGAGGGCGCGGCTATTCGTTTCTAGCTGCCCCCTCGCGATCGCTCCCCGGAGCTGAAGAACGGGGAGAGCCGTATGTAAACACGGCTTCCCCGTGCTTCACTATGGCGATGCATCGATCGAGTGATCCCTTTTATAGGGAGACTCGATCGATGACGTCAGGCCTACAGCCACACCCCCCTACAGTTGTAAACACACACTAGGTGAAACATAACTCCTTCAGCGCCCCCTGTGGTTAACTCCCAAACTGCAACTGTAATTTTCACAATAAACAATGCAATTTAAATGCATTTTTTGCTGTGAAAATGACAATGGTCCCAAAAATGTGTCAAAATTGTCCGAAGTGTCCGCCATAATGTCGCAGTCATGAAATAAATCGCTGATCGCCGCCATTAGTAGTAAAAAAACAAAAAAAAAAGAATAAAACTATCCCCTATTTTGTAAACGCTATAAATTTTGCGCAAACCAATCGATAAACGCTTATTGTGATTTTTTTTACCAAAAATAGGTAGAAGAATACGTATCGGCCTAAACTGAGGAAAAAAAATTGATATATGTTTTTGGGGGATATTTATTATAGCAAAAAGTAAAAAATATTGCATTTTTTTCAAAATTGACGCTCTATTTTTGTTTATAGCGCAAAAAATAAAAACCGCAGAGGTGATCAAATACCACCAAAAGAAAGCTCTATTTGTGGGGAAAAAAAGGACGCCAATTTTGTTTGGGAGCCACGTCGCACGACCGCGCAATTGTCTGTTAAAGCGACACAGTGCCGAATTCGCAAAACCTGGCCATTTAGCTGCCTAAAGGTCCGGGGCTTAAGTGGTTAATGACCAATTTAAAAAAATTGCATTTTTCTCGTAATGAAAAACAGTCGTGTGTACGCAGCATAAAAGTCCTAAACCATTTATACCAAAGTAATGGGTTTCATTTACAGGAGTGTTGGGAGTCCAAGCAAGAGAGCCTATGAACTGAAGGGGTTTCCCACTTCCTCTCTAAAAGAGGAAATCTACTTATATACCGTAATATTGAAAGCGAACAAATTCTTTGTTCGATTTCATCTTCTGCAAAAGCACAAATGAATCCGATTCTATCCAGCACAATGGAACTATTTATCATGTAGTAAAAATGAAGTTCCCCCATACTGTGCAGATCTAATTTCTGCAAAAAGGTCTATTTATAGACGAGTACGTCTTACCAGATTAAAATACTGCAGATAGTGTTTTGATTTAATGGAAGCTCCAAAATATTCTTGAACTTTTGCTCAATAAGTCATCTGTGTCTCTCCAAGAACAGATATCATATTCAACAGAACGGTCTCTAAATTTACTACAGGAAATGCTTGTCTCTAGCATTACATTAAAGCGGGGGTTCACCCTAAAAAAAAAATGTTTTTTTCTAACATGCCATCTAGCATACTAGCGCGAGCTACAGTATGCCTTTATTTTATTTTTTTGCGCCGTACTCACTGTTTAATCCCATAGTTACGTTTCAGACTAGTAGGCATTCCTATGCAGAGGGGAACATGATTGACGGCCGGCTATGGCACGTCACGCTTCACGGAAATAGCCGAAATAGGACTTGGCTCTTCAGGGCGCCTGCGCAGTCAGCTCCTAGTCTGTGCGCAGGCGCCGTAAAGCGCCGTGAAGAGCTGAGTCCTACTCGGGAAGCGTGACGCGCCATAGCTGGCCATCAATCATTGTCCCCTCTGCATAGGAACGCCCATTCCCCGCGGGGAGTCTGAAAATTATCTCCGGGATTAAACAGTGAGTACGGCGCAAAATAAATAAATAAAGGCATACTGTAGCTCACGCTACTATGCTGTATTTCATGGTAGAAACTTGCATTTTAGGGTGAACCACCGCTTTAACACTGTGGCCCAGATTCACAAAAGAGATACAACGGCGTATCTCCTGATACGCCGTCGTATCTCTGTTTTAGGGTCTTCCTAACTATGCGACTGATTCATAGAATCAGTTACGCATAGATATCCATAAGATCCGACAGGTGTAATTGAATTACACTGTCCGATCTTAGGATGCAATACCTCGGCCGCCGCTGGGGGTAGTTCGCGTCGTAAACCAGCGTCGGGTATGCAAATTAGTAGTTACGGCGATCCACGACAGTTTCCCGTCGCAAAGTTAGTCGTCGTTTTAGCTGCCCTAACTTTACACAGCACACGTATGTGCTGTATAAAGTATGGCCGTCGTTCCCGCGTCGAAATAAAAAAAAAATTGTTCTTGCGTAAGACGTCCGGGAATACGAAAGTACCCTATGCACGTCGCCGTTTGAAAAAATGATGTCACTTCGTGCATACCATGGCGGGAATTTCAAAACGGAGCATGCGCAGTGGGTCCGGCGCGGGAGCGCGCCTAATTTAAATGGCACACGCCCCAGGAGGCCGCCGGCGTAAGTTTTCATGCAAGTGCTTTGTGAATCAGGCACTTGCGATGAAAACTTGCGGCGGTGTAACGTATCTATGATACGTTACGCCGCCGCGATTCTACGTGAATCTGGCCCTGTATCTCCAGTGCTATGCTGTATTGCGGTTTAACAACTCAGCTGATAAATGACTTCATGTTAGCTAAGCCTTCGCATTCAGACAAAGCAAATTTACTTATTGCTCAAAAAATGATGAACTATGTCTGCAAGTGGTGTTGCTGAGTGATTCCTGTAAATATGCCAAAGCAATCTTTGACAGAACAGGTGTTCTTATTCTAGGAGCGCGTGCAGTTTGTGTTAAGAGATAAATTCCTGTCCTTTTTAGAACAGCACAACTTTCACTTCACGCTACAGGTCACTCATAACTAAGACACCCATTTACACATTTGTGCGATTCCATGTCTGGATGTCTAAAGCCTCGTACAGACGATAGGTTAACCAGAGGACAACGGTCTGAAGGACCGTTGTCATAGGTTAACTGATGAAGCTGACTGATGGTCCGTCGCGCCTACACACCATAGGTTAAATAACCGATCGTGTCAGAACGCGGTGACGTAAAACACAACGACGTGCTGAAAAAAACGAAGTTCAATGCTTCCAAGCATGCGTCGACTTGATTCTGAGCATGCGTGGATTTTTAACCGATGGTCGTGCCTACTAACGATCGGTTTTGACCTATCGGTTAGGAATCCATAGGTTAATTTTAAAGCAAGTTGGCTTTTTTTTAACCTATGGTTAAATAACCTATGGGGCCCACACACGATCGGTTTTGACCGATGAAAACGGTCCATCAGACCGTTGTCCTCTGGTTAACCTATCGTGTGTACGAGGACTAAAGGGATAAGGCTTCATGGCAATGGGCATGGTGGAATTCAAAAACGTGTGGCTCTGCAAGGATTGTCACAACCCCACTCCTTATGCCGCGTACACACGGTCGGACAAAACCGATGGGAATGGACCGAGGTTCAGTTTCATCGGTCCAAACCGACCGTGTGTATAGCCCATCAGTCTGTTGTCCTTCGGTCCAAAATTTTAAAACATGCTTCAAAACCGAACCGATGGACCGCTGCCCGATCGGTCCAAACTGGTTAGTACAGAAAAGCATTGGTTCAAAACCCGCGCATGCTCAGAATCAAGTCGACGCATGCTTGGAAGCATTGAACTTTGTTTTATTCAGCACGTCGTGTGTTTGACGTCACCGCGTTCTGACCCGATCGGTTTTTGGAACGATGGTGTGTACGCACATCAGACCATCAGGCCACTTCAGCGGTGAATCGATGGAAATGGCCCGTCGGACCATTCTCATCGGTTTGGAACGACCGTGTGTACGCGGCCTTAGAGCCTCAGTTCACATATGAGCCGCACGCGGCTCACAGCAGAGGTGGTGCATCCTGGTTCACCATTTCAGCCTACATTTTGGACTGAATTTAGACCTGAAATGGACCAAAAGACGCACAGCGTGTATGTGCAAAAACACGCCGGGACTTGCTGCAGAGATATGTAAACCGGCTCCACAGAGAGCCAGACAAAATCTACTGATATCGCGAATTGGATGCGGGGAAACCTGCATCCAGTTTGCAATGGTGTGGCCCCAGCCTAAAAGTTGTAAAAATACATTTCAGATGGAAATCGTTTATTGAATTTTTTTGATTTTTAAAACAAATGTTGTCAGGATTTGTTAAAAGCATGCAATTGTGTTCAAAATAGTAGCAGTGTGTTTTAAAAGGGAGTAAAGCTCAAAATCCCTATAATAACTTTTTTTTTCATAAACCCATGGGGAACACTGCACAGTAAAATCCAAATCAAAACATGAAGAAAAAAGTTTAAAATGTGTTATTACTTTAAAGTAAAGAAAAAGTAATATTAGGCTTTTAAAAAAAAAAAATATAGCAGTGTCTGCATTTTTCTTTGCAAACGCAAACATTCAGGGGCAGATCCACATACATAGACTGCGCCCGGCGCAGATGTGAGATACACTACGCCGCTGTAACTTACCTGGCTTTGGTTTAAATCCTCAACTAATTTGCGCCGTTAGTTACGGCGGCGTAGTGTATCTCTCGCGGCGGAATTCGAATTGGACGGGTAGGGGGCGTGTTTCATTTAAATGAAGCGCGTCCCCGCGCCGAACGAACTGCGCATGCGCCATCCGTAAAAACTCCCAGGGTGCATTGCTCCAAATGACGTCGCAAGGACGTCATTGTTTTCAACGTGAATGTAAATGGCGTCCAGCCCCATTCACGGACGACTTACGCAAACGACGTAAAATTTTCCAAATTAGACACGGGGACGACAGCCATACTTAACATTGAGTATGCCACCATATAGCAGCTTTAATTATACGCCGGAAAAAGCCGAACGGAAACGACGTAAAAAAATGCCACGGCCGGTCGTACGTTCGTGGATCGTCGGAAATAGCTAATTTGCATATTCGCCACGGATTACGACGTGAACGCCACCTAGCAGACGCCGAAAATATGCATCTAAGATCCGACGGCGTACGAAGACGTACGCCTGTCGGATCTAACACAGATGCCGTCGTATCTTGTTTTGTGGATACCAAAACAAAGATACGACGCGCAAAATTCGAAATTACGCGGCGTATCAAGAGATACGCCGTGTAATTTCTTTGAGGATCTGCCCCTTACTGTATAAATTAAAAGATGCTTTAAAATTGAGCTTCCCTGTGAATCACTGAACTAATATGTAAGCTGCTTTCATACTAGGGCTGGCGTTGATCGTAAAACGTTGCTAGTTTTAGCGGCGCTTTACCGTCGCTTTAGTGGCGCTATTCATTCGCTAGCGAGGCACTTTTAATCCCCGCTAGTGGCCAAATAAAGGGTTAAATGTGCCAGTGTAGCCCTTTGCAGGCACTTCGGCAGCAGTGCCATTCATTTCCATGGGCAGGAGCAGTGTATACACTGCTCCTCCACTGCCCCAAAGATGCTGCTTGCAGGATGGCAGGACGCTCAAAAAAATCCTGCTAGCTGCATCTTTGAGGCGGTGTAGGAGCGGTGTATAAAGCGCCCCGCTTACGGCCGAATAGCCGTATAAAAAATTACGGTAAAGCACCGCTAAAAATAGTGTCGCTTTACCACCGACGCCCCCGTGCTGGCAGTGTGAAAATAGCTTTATTAACAACCTGCCAGCGCAGCGCCCCAGTGTAAAAGCACTCGGGCTTTCATACTGGGACTGCAGGGGAGGTGTTTTTCAGGCGCTTTACAGGCGCTATTTTTAGCCCAAAAGCGCATGAAAAAAGCCCCAGTGTGAGAAAGGGGTCTAAGTGGTAAGATGATACAATAAGATGATCTATGCTACAGAAGTCATATACTACTGTACTTGGCACATGGCTTATGTAGTCTTAGATACATGCTGACTTAATCCACCAAGCAATATTAAAGCAGTATTAAACCCAAAAGCAAACATTTGTTATATTGTAGCTTGCCAATTCTTAGATGTGGTGACTGAATTAGTTTTATTTTTTATGCTTTATTTTAACATAGTGATCCTGACAGTAAGTCTTTGTTTGTAAACAGAACAAGCTGTCCTACAGATGTAGCAATTAGAGGGTTGGGACAAACCACTTAAACACTAACAGGGATGCTTACTTACAATTGTCAACTTTTTTTTTATGTAACAACTTTTTTCCAAAAGGAACAAAACTGATGCTATTACTGATTGTAAAAGTGTGAGCTGAAGTTTGGTTTCAATGTGTTGGTGTATCTAAATCTGCTAGTACATCTAACACTCTCCTTCCCCCAGACTGACAATGCTGCTGTCAAAATGAGTCTGTTGCTCCTTCATCCACAGTGGGGGCACACTAATACAGGAGGTATGTTGCTGACAGAGGGCCATATTCTCAGAAGAGTTACGACGGAGTATCTCAGGAAACTCTGTTGTGTCTCTCTTTTTTGACCCGCGTATCTATGCGAGTGATTCTTAGAATCATTTTCGCATAGATACGCTGTAGATCCGACAGGTGCAAGTCACTTACACTGTCGGATCTTAAATGTAATTCGCCGCCAGCCGCTAGGTGGCGTTTACGTTCAGGTCTCATTTGTTTATGCAAATGAGCCTGATACGCTGATTCCCGAACGTAATCGCGGCGCGTAACCGTCGCTTACGTCGTTTGCGTAAGGCTACCCCTGCTATATGAGGGGTAACCTTACGCCAGTCCCACGTATGCCATGTTAAGTATGGCGTCGGGTCCGCGTCGTGTTTTCCCGTCGGGTACGTCGTTTTCGTAAGTCGTTCTTGAATACGACTTTACGTCAATGACGCACACGTCGGCGTCATTGACGTTTTCCGTCGAGAACTGGAGTATGCGCACTGGGCTATTTTAAGCCCGGCGCATGCGCAGTTCTAACGGCATGGGGGCACGCTTAATTTAAATACAAGCCGCCCCCTTTGAATTACGCGGGGATACGCCGGGCCTTTTACACTACGCCGCTGCAAACTACGGAGCAAGTGTTTGGGGAATACAGCACTTGCTCCTGTAAGTTGGGGCGGCGTAGTGTAAATAGCTTATGCGACGCCGCCGCAGGAACTACAAGAATCTGGCCCAGAATCACCAGGTGAAAACAGAGGGAGTAAAAAAAGATGAAAAAAAAAAAAGAAAAAGAAAAAGAAAATGAATGCAGCCACCACATCTAATGATAGGTAAGCTGCAATGTATTACAATTTTGGCTGTGTGTTTAATAGCACTTTAAATATAAGAGCAGATTTACAATGTAATGTTTATATTGTCTAAAATGAAAAGAGAAGCAAGTCTGTCCGGGATGAGTCTGTCACATATACCAAAGTTTGTGGACTCTATAACTTTCCTAAAGACTAAATATTATTCACTGATTTGGGTTATTTTCACCAAAGAAATGTACTGCAACTGAATACATTTTGGGCAAAATTTATGAAGAACAATTATTTATTTACCCCTTTCTTTTTTTCCGAAGGGCACATAGAAAATAATTGGTTGCGTACATGTGCAGTGTGTTGCACTGCGTTAAAATGCAACATGCATGCAGTGTAACCATTTAAAGACCAAGCCTTTGCTGAGACTTTTTGCTTGCATGTAAAAATTGAAATTGCGTGTGCGTGTTATACGCAGATTCCTGCTGTCTCTGAGTGGAAGGAGGGGGCGGGCGCCGCCAGATTACACAGAGCGACGATCTCCTCAGAACCTGCCACTCAGTCACACACAGTCCCGCCTTCTGGCCCAGGATTAGACCACTGTGCTGTCTAACACAGGAGGCGGGCCTGTGTGTGTGACTGATCGCTGGGTACACAGGAGATCGCAGCACTGTGTAATGCGGCACTGGCGAGGCTGCAGATGAGCAGGGATGTCCAAGCTCCCATTCATTTGCAATGGTGAGGCTGCATTAATGGGCAATGGAGAGGCTGCTGATGGGCACTGTGCAGGCTGCATTAAATGACAATGGAGAGGCTGCTAATGAGCACTGTGCAAGCTGCATTAACTGGCAATGGAGAGGCTGCTAATGGGTAATGGAGAAGCTGCTGATGGGCACTGTGCAGGCTGCATTAATTGGCAATGGAGAGGCTGCTAATGGGCAATGGAGAGGCTGCTAATGGGCAATGGAGAGGCTGCTAATGGGCAATGTGCAGGCTGACTTAATTTGCAATGGTGATGCTGCTGATGGGCAATGTGCAGGCTGCATTAATTGGCAAATGTGAGGCTGCTGATGGGCAATGTGTAGGCTGCATTGACAAAGCTGAGGCTGCAGATGGGCAATGGAGAGGCTGCTGATGGACACTGTCAGGTTGCATTAATTTGCAATGGTGAGGCTGCATTAATGGGCAATAGAGAGGCTACTGATGGGCACTGTGCAGGCTGCATTGATGGGCACTGATCAGGCTTCATTGCTTTATTTTGCTTCAACATTCTTTATTTAAACCTTACGTTTTTTTCCTGAAACTTCCCTCTTAAAACAAAGGTGCGTGTTATACGCCAATCAATACGATACCTAGAACCCCCAAACATTTTACATTGTTTATTAAAGCAGAGACCCTAGAGAATAAAATGAGTTGGTATTGCAGTTTTTTATGTCACACAGTATTTGTGCAGTGGTTTTTCAAAAGCAATTATTTTGGAAAAAAAATACTTTTTTGAATTTTAATGCACAAAAACATAATACCCAATTGTTTGGTAAGATATAAAAGATGATGTTATGCCAAGTAAATAGATACCCAAATGTGTCACGCCTTAAAATTGTCAAAGTGACAGGTACAGTGAAAGTCAGTGACAGGTACTCTTTACAGAGATATCTGGGGTTTATTAGATCCCACATCTCTCCTCTGCCTTTTTAAAGCTTTGGATTATACCAAGACTGGTATAATCCAATGCTTTTTCAAACCCCTAAGGCCCCATACACACGGTCGGACAAAACCGATGAGAATGGTCCAAACCGACCGTGTGTATAACCCATTGGTCTGTTTTCCTTCGGTCCAAAATGCTCAGAATCAAGTCGACGCATGCTTGGAAGCATTGAACTTCGTTTTATTCAGCACGTCGTGTGTTTGACGTCACCGCGTTCTGACCAGATCGGTTTTTGGAACGACGGTGTGTACGCACATCAGACCATCAGGCCACTTCAGCGGTGAACCGATGAAAACGGTCCGTCGGACCATTCTCAACGGTTTGGAACGACCGTATGTACAAGGCCTAAGGGTTTGTTTACAACCATGAAACCGTAAAGCCCTGTACACACGATCGGATATCTGATGGAATCTAATCCGATGGATTTTTTTCATCGAATATCCGATGAAGCTGACTTTCACCAGTCTTGCCTACACACCATCGGTTAAAAATCCGATCGTGTCCAACGCGGTGACGTAAAACACTACGACGTGCTGAGAAAAATGAAGTTCAATGCTTCCAAACATGATTCTGAGCATGCGTGGATTTTTGACCAATGGACTTCCCCACAGACTATCGTTTTTTTAACCATAGGAAAAATTTAAAACAGGTTCTATTTTTTTTCACCAATGGAAAAAAAAATTATGTGGGCCTACACACGATCGTTTCGTCCGATGAAAACGGTCCATCGTTCCATCCGTTCCAAACGGTCCATCCGTTTTTATCAGACAAACCGATCGTGTGTACAGGGCTTTAGTGATTAAATACTCCATTGCTTCTGGTTTCCTATATCATAGAGATGATAGAGATATTTTGGTCTCCGATCAGCTGTATAGTCAGCCGGAGGGGTGAGAGAGCAGTGGGAGGAGGGGGGACATCCCCTCCCACTGCTTGTAAAAGCAATCCAGTGGCTAATTAGCCACTAGGATTGTTTTTACAAGAAAGCTGATGGTCAGCTGAAAAAAAACAAAACAATACAAGGTATAACCACTATACAACGTATCATACCATACCATCATGCACTTGAAGTCCAGCAACAAACCGATGTGTCACTGGTTGCTGTTTTTTACATTTAAACCTTTTTAAGGAACTGGGAATCTTAGGGGGGGGGGGGGACAGACTGCTAATGCTCATCATGGATGAACATTAAAAGCATGCCATATAAATAAATGCAACACAACCCACAAAAAGAATGCAACACAACGTACATAAAGATACACCCAAGCGTGCATTAATGAACGTGAATGTTTAATGTGCGGCAGTGAATTTTTATGTGCAGTATGGTGCGAAACGAGCCAAGAGGCAATGATGCCCCACCTGCGTTTGTGCATTACTTTATTGTTTAACTAGAATTGTAGTAACTAATAAGCACCTTTTTGTTAGTTACGGAGTGATGATGGCTGCGTTGCAGACAGAGGACTGTTCATTTGGACACACCCTCTAAGTATTCTCCTCCATCAGACTGCTGCTGTCTGATCTGTAACCTTGCTTAGCCTCCTCTGCAGTATTTCTCTGTATAAAGCTGGCACAAATTCACCAGCCGCGTCCTGACGTACTCTGCAGATTCTGCCCGTGATTAATGTACTGTTTTTCTCTCTATCAGGGAGGCAATGCCAGTTGGACACGAGAAGACTGAAAATAAGGAATGCTACTTGGTAGAAATTATATTTGCGGCGAATCATTTGTTTTATCAGACAAACTCATTTATTAGCCCCAATTGGAAGCAAAAAATATTCCGTAACATAAGAAATGATTTTCCATTAGCAGCCCATCCATAAAAATCTATTTATAATACAAGGCTGTTCCTTAGATATATTCACTGGATGTCTAACATTTTAACAAGCTTTTTCAATAAATAAAAAGTACATGTGTTCTGAATGGGTGCAGCAGACAGCTGAAGAAAACAAAATGCCCGATTCTAAAATTGGTATATTCGGATTCAATTTAAAGTGGACCTTGCACTAAAATGCTAATAGCTTGATTCAGGTAGAGTTAGGTCGGCGTATCAGTAGATACGCCAACCTAACTCTGAATCTGCGCTGACCTAGGTTTAAGTGTATTCTCAAACAGAGATACACTTAAACCTATCTAAGATACGACGGCTTGCGCCGTCCTATCTTAGGGTGCAATATGTTGGCTGGCCGCTAGGTGGCGCTTCCATTGCGGTCGGCGTAGAATAAGTAAATCACTAGTTACGCCTATTCACGAACGTACGCCCGCCTGACGCATTACAGATACGCCGTTTCATTAACGCATTATCAGGCCTAAAGTTATTCCATCAAATAGTTGGAATAGTAATGTTAAAGTATGGCCGCCATTCCCGCTTCGAAATTCGAAAATTTTACGTTGTTTGCGTAAGTCGTCCGTGAATAGGGATTTACGTCGTTTACGTCCACGTCTAAATCAATAGGCCCGTGTGGCGGACTTAGCCGCAATGCACACTGGGAAATGTAGGTGCACGCGCAGTTGCAAAAAAACGTCAATCACGTCGAGTCAAAGCATATTAACATAAAACACGCCCCCTCAGCCGAATTTGAATTAGGCGCGCTTGCGCCCGCCGCATTTACGCTACGCCGCCGTAAGTTAGGAGGCAAATACTTTAAGAAAACAGTACTTGCCTCTCTGACTTAAGGCGGCGTATCGTAAATACGCTAAGCTACGCCGCCTTAAAGTTAAGGCAATCTCTCTGAATCTAGCTATATGTCTTCTTATTACATCATTTAATTTGCCCTCATTTAAAAATGCTGCATTATACCTGTAAAAAAATAATAATAATAATGAAAAAAGGTTATTAAAGCGGAGGTCCATCCTACAAAAAAAAAAAAGCCAAAAAGGCTAAAAAAAAAAATTGTAAAAAAATATATATATATTTTTTATACTTACCAGAAATGGCTGTTACTAGGCAGATCTCCTAATCTGCCACTTCCTCGTCCGCGGTGGGTCTTTTTTCTTCTCCTTCTCGCACTGCCTCTTGGGAAATGCGGAGCGGTGTCTTCTGGGACCTTATGTGTGTCCCAGGAGACATCCGCCCATTCACATAGCGCCGCGCGACTCGCGCATGCGCAGTAGGGAACCGGGAAGTGTAGCCGCAATGCTTCACTTCCTGATTCCCTCACTGAGGATGGCGGCGGGGTAGCAGCCGAGACCCGATCGATTGCTTGGCTTCGGCTGCCGACATCACGGGCACCCTGGACAGGTAAGTGTCCTTATTTAAAGTCAGCAGCTACAGTGTTTGTAGCTGCTGACTTTTAATTTTTTATTTATTTTTTTTAACGCTGGACCTCGGCTTTAAGTATATTTACTTTATATGTGTCTTCTCAGGAGCGGGTGAAGTCATAATCATTCCAGAGACATCCTGGAGAATGGCGAGCATACCAAATTGTGCAAGTAGATGCTCCAGCATAATGCAGAAGTGTCCTCTTTTATGACTTGGGATCCTTGCCATTCCCAGTATCTCATGGTGACATTTGTTGAGTCAGCCTCATCCATTCACTGTGGGCAAAAGCCACAAAAGTAAGGCAAGTATATTTTCTAACAGGTGTTTTTTTTTTACAGATATAATTTTGATATTTTATATCGAGGGAAGGGACAGTATGGAAGAGGATATGTCTGCCCAGAAGTAATTTTTTTAGTTATAGGTGGCTACTTATTTGTCTTGGAAGCAGCAGCGAGATCTCCAAGCCATACTTCGACTGTTCCTGTCTACCTGGATGGTTTGGGTGTTCCTGTTCACCTTTCCATATTTCAGCACTTGTTTATCTAAAATAAATTAAAAATAAAACAGAGTATGGATGAGCTCAGGCGAGTTCGCAACCCGCACGTGCAGAGCCCGCCAAGAAGTCGGCACTGCACAGGCAGTGAGACACTTCTCAATCTCTGTAGCCGCGGATCAGGAAAATGTCTAACTGCCTGCGAATAGTGATGTGCTGACTTTATCGCAAGGCAGTTGAGACCACAGTCACCAAACAAACCATTGGTCACACAATACGCCACCATGGATTGAAATCCTACAGCGCCTGCAAGAAGGCGCATGTACAGGCCTCGTCTAAAGTTTGCCAATGAACATATAAATGGTTCAGAGAAGGATTGGGAGAAAGTGCTGTGGTCAGATGAAATCAAAATTGAGCTCTTTGGCATTAAGTTGATTTGCCGTATTTGGAGGAAGAAAAATGCTCACTATAACCCTAAGAACACCATCCCTACAGTCAAGCACGGAGATGGAAACATTATGCCTTTTCCTCTGCTAAAAGGTACAGGTCGTTTTTGCTGCATTGAGGGGCCAATTTTGCGGAGCTATGTATTGTAAAATCTTCGACGAGAGCCTTTTCAAATGATCAAATACCACCAAAAGAAAGCTCTATTTGAGGGGAAAAAAAGGACGTACATTTTGTTTAGAAGCCACGTTGCACGACCGCGCAATTGTCAGTTAAAGCGACGCAGTGTCGAATCGCAAAAAGTGCTCTGGTCTTTCGCCAGCCAAATGGTTCGGGGCTGAAGTGGTTAATTTCTTTGTAAGTGGGAAAACTGCAGGGGATCAAATAATTATTTTCCCCACTGTATATAGGTTCCTTTGCTCAGGCAGTAACACTGGAGACAGCTTCTGCCAACTGAAAACTAAGGGCCAGATTCACAGACATTTGCGGCGGTGTAACGTATCACATTTACGTTACACCGCCGCAAGTTTTACGGGCAAGTGCTTGATTCACAAAGCACTTGCCTGTAAAGTTGCGGCGGCGTAGCGTTAATCCCTCCGGCGCAAGCCCGCCTAATTCAAATGGGGCATGGATCATTTACATTAGGCGCGTTCCCGCGCCGAACGTACTGCGCATGCTCCGTTTTGAAATTTCCCGCCGTGCTTTGCGCGAAATGACGTCGCACCGACGTGATTTTTTAAACGTCGACGTGAGTTACGTCCTTTCCTATTCACGGACGACTTACGCAAAAAAAAAAACAATTTAAATTCGACGCGGGAACGAGGGCCATACTTTAACATGGCAAGTCTAAAGATAGGCCAAGAAATAGCAGCTTTAACTATACGCCGGGAAAAGCCGACTAGCGACGACGTAAGAGAATGCGACGGCCGCGCGTACCTTCGTGAATCGCCGTAAACAGCTAATTAGCATATCCGACGTGGAAAACGGCGCAAACTCCACCCAGCGGGCGCCGAAGTATTACAACTACGATCCGAAGGCGTACGAAGCCGTACGCCTGTCGTATCGAAGCCAAAAGCCGCCGTATCTTGGTTTGAGGATTCAAGCTAAAGATACGACGCGGCAAATTTGAAAATACGCCGGAGTATTAGTAGATACTCCGGCGTATTTCTTCTGTGAATTTGGCCCTAAGCATTGGGGTTATCTACACCAAGTCTGAAAAGTAAAACTGAACTGTCCTCTTAAAAATGAATTTATGGTCTCAGTTCTTAGTACAGTAGTAAGAACAGACGTGGTTACCAGTACATAAACAAATAAAAACATTTTCATCCACCAACTTTATTTTTACTGCATATTTGGCATCAGCCTGACCTTAATGACTATGAGAAAGTTTCTTGTGGGTAAGGAGTTGCTTCCAAGCTGACATGAGTTTTTATGCTATATACGAGTAAGCATATAATAAAATCAACTTGATAGCTTTGCAACTGACAAAACAGTGGTTTCCCGTGCTGAAGTACAGTCACTCCCTCCCCTCTACAGCTGTATTATATTTTTAGGGGTCTGTTCATGAGAACACACAACCCTTCCCTTAATCACAATGCAAAGAATAGACCTATTTGTAGTCATGTAAACATGCATAGTATTGTCATGGAAGCCCTATGGATCTGGGATATATCTTCTGACACATAGCTTGGAGTACATGCACACAACTGTTCTTCTGACTCGTCAGTCGTATCACAAAGAGGCAGGTCTATGGAAGACTGACTATGGCTTTGTATAGTTTGCAGTAGAGTTTAGGTAGGAGAAAGTAGTGTTGATTATTAAAGGTCAAGTCCTCCAAACAGTGATATTTTATTTATGAGCGGAACCTGGTGGTCAGAGTCAGGCTTTCTATCAGGGGAGTAGATAAGGGGGGGGGATATGGGCACTTTAAGGGGCGGGAGCTGTACTGGCTTCCTTGCTGCAGCTTACTCCACCTCCATGTGTCATGGATGGACAACTTGGACGAGGGAGAGGGGAGCTATAGCACTGTCTGCTGAATCCACAGCTTAGGCTGCATGGTGCAGGAAGCCAGAGAATGGGAAAACTGCAGAGAGACGTACAGCAAGGGAAGCAGAGAGCCACAAGGAAGGCTCTGCTGTGCAGGGAGGAGAGAATCGCAGAGGGGGGACCACACTGCAGGTTGAGCTGTATGTGACACGCTTCTGGCCACTGCACTCTGTACCGTGGGCTGTATATGACATGCTTCTGACCACTACACACTGTACCCTGGGGTGCTTCTGACCACTGCACTCTGGGTTGTATATGACATATTCCTGACCACTGCACACTGTATGCTAGCCTGTGCATGACATAGTCTTGAACACTGCACTCTGCTGTGCAGGGAGGAGAGAATCACAGAGGGGGGACCATACTGCAGGTTGGGCTGTATATGACATGCTTCTGACCACTGCACTCTGTACCCTGGGCTGCATATGACATGCTTCTGACCACTGCACTCTGGGTTGTATATGACATATTCCTGACCACTGCACTCTGTATGCTAGCCTGTGCATGACATAGTCTTGAACAATGCACTCTGCATGCATGGCTATGTAGGACATATTCCGGACCATTGAACTCTGTAGCCAGGCTGTATATGACATTCTCCTGACCACTACACTCTGCATGCTGGACTTTAAATTACATGCTTATGGCCACTGCTGTCTATATGCTGGGCTGTATATGACATGCTTCTGTCTGACCACTGCACTCTAAGTAAATGACATACTTACTCCTCTATACCACTGCACTCGTTTTATTGTACACTAGCTGAATACCCGGCGTTGCCCGGTCTTCCTATCTTAACCCTTTGGGGAGGAAAATCATAGTAATATAAATATACCCATCTGTTATATAAGGGTGTAGGTAAGGGTTAATTTAACTGTCATATATTTTTATTTGGCATATAAGTAATATGTGTACCAGGTATTATTGAAATATCTCCAGGCGTACAGAAGTTATGTGGGAACATACATTTCCCATTGATTTGCATGGGACTTTAAACAAAAACCCTGACCCTCACAAATGGGGGTAGTTAAGGGATAAATTAACTATCCTATAGGTTAAATGGACATATAAGTAACATGTGACCAAGTGTTATCGAAATATCTACAGCCGTTTGGAAGTTATGAAGTAACATGCATTTCCCATAGAGTTGAATGGGACTTTAAAGGAAAACCCCGACCATGGCAAATGGGGGTGGGTAAGGGTTAAACCACCTATCCTATGTTTGTTGCTGACATATAAGTAACATGTGTGCCAAGTTTCATGTTAATATCTTTAGCCGTTTGGATGTGATGCTGGAACATACATACACACACACGTTGAGTTTTATATATATATAGATAGATTTGCTAGCTGCTCAGTGGTCACTATGTTAATGAAGTTCTTCCTGAAGAGTTTCACTTTTTTTACAAAATGATTATACTGAGGACTTCAAATGTCGATTAGACAATCACTTACGGCACAGTCATTTTGTGGGTAAAAGGACTGTGCCATATGTTACCATGTACACAGTGAGAAAGTTCAAGTTATAAGGCCCTCCCACTGTTCGTGTACTTTTGCCATAACAATAATTTGCTGCAGCATGCTGTGCTAGCTACATAGTATTTTTTTAGGTGCTCAAGGCCAGACAATACTGTACGTAGACAATGGGAATGAGAAAATGTAAAGTGTTCTAAAATGGAACCTGGGTCAGGCCAGCAACTTCCTGTGTTCATAATGCAGCAGGGCAGCCACTTCATACGGGTCTCCGGAAGTTAGTGGCAATCTCTATAGTTGCAGTGCCTACTACAGTGATTTCCACCTTCCATGGTAGTTCCCACAGGGATGGCACATGCATATTTATATTGGTCTAAGCTGAAACTTTGTAAAAACTACAACACCTAAATTTAGCTTTGAATTATTATTTATAGTATTGTTTATTATTATTTTTATTATACCTAAGCATCAGCTTGTATTATCATTAGCCACATACACAATGCACTGTTTACTATCAGTCAAGTGAATCATAGCTTGGATAGTAAAAAGGAGCAGTAAAAGCATAACTACGAAGGGAATGGATCCTACACATAATGAGTCAAATGGCTTTGTACAATCATTATAGCTCCCTATAACCTGCGTGGAAGAAAATAATGCCAAGGACCGGGGGGGGGGGGCGATTTTTTGCGGGCAATGGCTGGTGTTGGCCCTTCAATCACGGAACCATGGTTGATATGGTGTCAGGGTGATTGAAGCGCATTATTTCTTTTTTTTTTTTTTTTTTTTTTTTTTTCTTTTTTTTTCTTTATTTCCACTTCAGCTTTTACCAATTTCTAGAGACCAGCTCATGATTTGATGCTTCTTACGTCTCGGTTTGTGGTTTGCATCATGTGTGGTATATATTCTATGCATATATTTTTTTTTTTTTTTTTTTTTTTTTTTATATTCCACCTTTAAATTATTAGTATACAAAACAGTATGTGTAACAGCCGCCCGCTGGGGCCGTGAGGTCCTGGCCCCACTTCCTTAATCCTCCACGTCCCAGCCAGCCGTGAGGTCCTGGCCCCACTTCCTTAGCCCTCTACGTCCCAGCTAGACTGAACGGAGCACATTACCATATAGCCAACTTTAGGAATTGTTTTCACCCCCCCCCCTCCCCCTCATGGCTCCCTGGAATCTCCTGACTTTTCCCTGGAGTACAAAAACAGTCTCAAACGTTCAACAGAGAATAATAAGTATATGAATCGCTCTAGAAAATGACCATAGAAGGGATAGATATGGTTTCTACTATAAAACTACTAACATACAACTCGTTAGTGTCGCACCCTGACTCTCTCCGCATAGCTCCATGTTTTTTTGGAAATCCCTCCATTTTTCCCATTTCTCCCTATGTTCACCAATCGTCTCTAGGTGGCTATCCTTTAACTCTTCCAACCTATACGTTTCCTCCACTTCGTCTATCCAATTCCATACGTGTGGGCATTCCGTCTCCTGCCACTTTTTGGGTATAAGTTTCTTAGCAGCGTTTAAAAGGTGAGGAAGTAAAGACTGCTTGTATTTTTTTAACCCCTCTTGGCTGCAATGAAAGAGCACCACCCAGGGGTCTTTCTTTAATTCTTCGCCCGTGATAGTTTTAATTTGACTCAGAATTATGTCCCAATAGGTTTGTATTTTTGGGCATAACCACCAAAGATGGGCCACTGTGCCTCTTTCTGAGCAGCCCCGCCAGCACTCTGCGGTCTGACCCGCTTTAAATTTGTTTGCTTTCTCGGGGGTGATATACCACCCTGAGATACACTTGTAATTTGTTTCGGCAGTTCGTATATCGATTGCAGATGAATGGGTTAGGTGCATAATCCTATTATAACTATTTGTCCCTCTTGTGATTCCTAACTCTCTTTCCCATTTATCTATGAAAGGTGCTTCACTCCGTGATCCTATCTTTACCAATATCTCATATAGTTTAGTGATAGTGCCCTTTGAATTTTTAGATTTGCAAATCTTCTCAAGTGGGGTGAGCTCCGCCTCCGTCCGTAAGGGGCGGGGGAGGTGCCGCACAAAGTGATGCAACTGGGAATAATGCCACCTATCCAGATTCCAAAAATCCGTTTTGGATCTCAAATCTTCATAGGACATTATCTCTCCATCTTTAATAATATCACCTAAGTGAACAGTGTCTACCTTAATCCAATTCCCTCCAATTTTATTTTCGCCTGGAGCAAAATAAGGGTTTTCTTTTAGATTCATTAATGGGGAGTTGAATTTCCCTTCTAATTGTGTCAATGTCCTGTCCCACATTCTTAAAGTGTCCCGTGTTAAATCATGTATTTTGTGATCTAGTGCTCTGTGTTGTGCGGGGATCCAGATAATATTTTTCAAATATCTACTTGTTAGTGCTTTCTCAATTTGCACCCACCTTTTATCAGACCTATCCCGTGCCCATTCTACCGCGCGCGCTAAAACCGCCGCCTTGTAATAACTTTTAATGTCCGGAACTGCCAGACCGCCGAGTGGCTTGCCCTGTTTTAGGGTGGAGAGGGATATTCTGTGTTTCTTATTTTTCCAGACATAGTTTAGTAGCAAGGCGTTCATGATTCTCAAAAATTGCTGAGGGAGAGCTATGGGGACTAATAAAAATTTATAAAGAATTTTTGGGACTACAACCATCTTCAGCATATTGATGCGTCCGATCCATGATATAGGTTTATTAACCGTTCTTTTTAATTCGCTCTTAATCTCATTTAGTAAGGGAACATAATTTATTTTATACATCTTCTGCTCTGTGTTGGCCAGTTTGATACCTAGGTACTTTAATTCTTTGGTCCAGGGGAATGCGCAGATCTCCTTGACACGACACACCTCCTTTTTGTTTAAATTAATATTCAAAATTTCAGATTTAGTTACATTGATTTTAAAATTTGAGATCGCGCCATATTGTTGCAAAACTTTAGAGAGCTTTGGGATAGAATTGGCCGGATTGGTTAAGTAAAACAAAATATCATCGGCGAAAGCCGATAATTTATGTTCCTCCCCTTCTACTCTAACTCCGTTAATGTCAGGGTCGTTACGTATGGTAGACAGCAGCGGCTCTAAAGATAGAATGAAGAGGAGGGGGGACAGGGGACAGCCTTGTCTTGTCCCATTTTTCATCTCGAATGGGTCAGATAGTGTACCATTAATTTTTATTTTTGCAGTGGGATGGTGATAGAGTGCTTTAATCCAACGGGACATCTTATTTCCTATTCCCATGACATTAAGAGTCTCCATCATGAGCCCCCAGTCTACCCTGTCAAAAGCTTTTTCAGCATCTACTGACAGGAATAGTCCTGGGGGCTCATTCTGCCTTATGGTCTGTATCAGGAGAATTGCCCTTAGACTGTTGTCTTTACCCTCTCTGTTGGGCACAAAGCCTACCTGGTCGGGGTGTACTAAGGCGTGCATAACCCCTTTCAAGCGCCCCGCAAGAATTTTGGCAAAAAGCTTAATATCTGTATTTAGCAGAGAGATAGGTCTGTATCCCGAACAGAGAGAGCTATCTTTCCCTTCTTTCAAAATTATTGCGACCACTGCCGCAATAGCTTCGCTGCTGGTTTCAAATTCAGACCCTAGCCCATTGAAATATTTGCACATCCTCGGTATCAAAATGTTGCTATACCTCTTATAATACAGGGAAGAAAACCCATCCGGCCCCGGGCTTTTTCCGCCCGTGGTGGTATTTAGAGCTATTTTTATTTCTTCTTCAGTTATGGGGCGGTCCATATTGGAACTTTCCATCTCCTCTAATCTAGGAAGTCCTGCCCTGTCAAGGAAATCTCGGGTCCTTCCCTCCCTCTCCTCTGCCTGCCACCCTGGATGTTTTAATGTGTATAGTTCCTCATAATATTTTTTAAATGTTTCCGCAATTTCTCTGGTTGCGTTAACCATGGTCCCGTCTTTCCTTTTAATTTTTTCAATATAATTTCTCGCTTTCTTTTTTTGAGCCATTTTAGCTAGGAGCTTGCTTGGTTTATTACCCCAAAGATATCTCTCTTTGGAGATACATTTTAATTTATTTCTCGCTTCCTGTTCCATGATATCCTTGAGAGCATCTCTTTTTATAATTAGATTATGATAGATCTCTTTTGATGCCTGCGCTTTGTGTTTGCATTCTAGGGACTCTATTTCTTTAATCAGGGTGTTTGCTTTACTTTTCCTCTCTTTTTTTTTTTTAACGCCCTCCGCAATTAGAATTCCTCTGATGTATGCTTTGTGCGTCTCCCAAAGGGTTGCGCTAGTAATCCCTTCCGTGTCATTGATAAGAAAAAATTGT